>NW_027189148.1:1135035-1185035 GCF_040958095.1 Procambarus clarkii | reverse complement strand
AACACCTACAATCACGACATATGATCATCCGAGAGTAGAAATTATCCAAACACTAAACACCACAAGCTAATGTGAACAGGACATCATTAGCACCATATGGGAAGTTACCAAACAAAAGAACGTCATTTAAAAATCTAAAATAAGAGGATTCTAAATCCACACATACTACATATGTGAGACCATTACCTGAGTATGCAGCGACAGCTGGGAACCCACACTTATGAAGCATAAAAAAAACTTGGAAAAATGGTCGAAATTTTGCCACAGGATTAATTCCACAATTAAGAGTCTTCAGCTTCGAGTCAAAGACTTGTTGAAAAAGAGAAAAGAGAGAGAGAGAGAGAGAGAGAGAGAGGAGAGAGAGAGAGAGAGAGAGAGAGAGAGAGAGAGAGAGAGAGAGAGAGAGAGAGAGAGAGAGAGAGAGAGAGAGGAGAGAGGGAGAGAGAGAGAGAGAGAGAGAGAGAGAGAGAGAGAGAGAGAGAGAGAGAGGAGAGAGAGAGAGAGAGAGAGAGAGAGAGGAGAGAGAGAGAGAGAGAGAGAGAGAGAGAGAGAGAGAGAGAGGAGAGAGAGAGAGAGAGAGAGAGAGAGAGAGAGAGAGAGAGAGAGAGAGAGAGAGAGAGAGAGAGAGAGAGAGAAGAGATAGAGAAGAGAGAGTATGATGTGAGTACATTACTACTGGGCATCGCACTTAATAGACCAGTCGAACTATTAGCATGACTATAATTCTTGCATCTGGTATATTATTACTAGAAGTATTCTTTAGGTTCTTGATAGTGTGAAGCGGCCTGGTCAGTATGGAGAAGGAAAAGGTCTCCGGCGACGATGGCTGCCACCAGAAGAAAACCAAGTCTGTCCGCTTCTAAGAAAATATCATCAGTCAGATGCACGTCCTCGAGGACTGGGCATACGAGAGTTGGGTGTTTAGGAAAGAGGGAAAGAACTCTTGCTCCGCAAGAGCAGAGCTGAACCCCCTCAAGCACAACTAGGTGAGTACACACATTATATCCTCACTGCAACCATCTTCACTACACACACTATTCTGTAACCATCTTCACTCCACACACTATACTGTAACCATCTTCACTCCACACACTATACTATAACCATCTTCACTCCACACACTATAATGTAACCATCTTTACAACACACACTATACTGTTACCATCTTCACAACACACACTATACTGTTACCATCTTCACAACACACACTGTTCTGTAACTATCTTCACAACACAAACTATAATGTAACAATCTTCAATTCACACACTATACTGTAACCATCTTCACAACACACACTATAACGTAACCATCTTCACTACACTGTATCCATCTTCACAATACACATTATAATGTAACCATCCTTACTACACACACTATACTGTAACCATCTTCACAACACACACACTATAATGTAACCATCTTCACTACACACACTATACTGTAACCATCTTCACAACACACACTATAATGTAACCATCTTCACTACATACACAATACTGTAACCGTCTTCACACAATACTGTAACCATCTTCACTACACACACACACACACACACTATACTGTAACTATCTTCACAGTAACCATCTTCACTACACACTATCATCACTACACACACTATACTGTAACTCTTCACTACACACTATCTTCATAGTAACCATCTTCACTACACTCTATCATCACTGCACACTATTTTCATTACACACTATTTTTTACTGTAACCATCTTCACTACACACTATCTTCACTGTAACCATCTTAACTACACACAAAAACTTCACAATAATCATTTTCAGTACACACAATATCTTCATTGTAATCATCTTTATTATACCATAGTTTCATCACTGTAACTTTACAACATACTACGCACTATCGCACTATCTTCACCACAGTAATCGTCTTAACTAATGACAACCCTCATCATTGTAACCGTACTTACTTCACACAACCTGAAACACTGTAACCATCTATACTGTAACGACCAGCCTCGTAACTGTAGCCATCTTCCATAAATACTTAAATTTTCATCACCACCACCACAGAACACCCACCACCATCACTACACATCACCACCACACAACACCTACCGTCACTACAGAACACCACCACACAACAACTATCCTGACTACACATCACCACCACACAACACCTACCGTCACTACACATCACCACCACACAACACCTATCATCACTACACATTACCACCACACAATACCTACCATCACTACACATCACCACCAAACAACACCCACCTTCACTACACATCACCACCACACAGCACCTACCGTCACTACACATCACCACCACACAACACCTACCGTTACTACACATCACCACCACACAACACCTACAATCACGACATATGATCATCCGAGAGTAGAAATTATCCAAACACTAAACACCACAAGCTAATGTGAACAGGACATCATTAGCACCATATGGGAAGTTACCAAACAAAAGAACGTCATTTAAAAATCTAAAATAAGAGGATTCTAAATCCACACATACTACATATGTGAGACCATTACCTGAGTATGCAGCGACAGCTGGGAACCCACACCTTATGAAGCATAAAAAAAACTTGGAAAAATGGTCGAAATTTTGCCACAGGATTAATTCCACAATTAAGAGTCTTCAGCTTCGAGTCAAAGACTTGTTGAAAAGAGAAAGAGAGAGAGAGAGAGAGAGAGAGAGAGAGAGAGAGAGAGAGAGAGAGAGAGAGAGAGAGAGAGAGAGAGAGAGAGAGAGAGAGAGAGAGAGAGAGAGAGAGAGAGAGAGAGAGAGAGAGAGAGAGAGAGAGAGAGAGAGAGAGAGAGAGAGAGAGAGAGAGAGAGAGAGAGAGAGAGAGAGAGAGAGAGAGAGAGAGAGAGAGAGAGAGAGAGAGAGAGAGAGAGAGAGAGAGAGAGAGAGAGAGAGAGAGAGAGAGAGAGAGAGAGAGAGAGAGAGAGAGAGAGAGAGAGAGAGAGAGAGAGAGAGAGAGAGAGAGAGAGAGAGAGAGAGAGAGAGAGAGAGAGAGAGAGAGAGACTCTAACTACCTACAAGCTCTTGAAGAGAATAGATAAAGTTTATAAAGGTATCTTATTTATATGTAAAAGACGTATGATGTGAGTACATTACTACTGGGCATCGCACTTAATAGACCAGTCGAACTATTAGCATGACTATAATTCTTGCATCTGGTATATTATTACTAGAAGTATTCTTTAGGTTCTTGATAGTGTGAAGCGGCCTGGTCAGTATGGAGAAGGAAAAGGTCTCCGGCGACGATGGCTGCCACCAGAAGAAAACCAAGTCTGTCCGCTTCTAAGAAAATATCATCAGTCAGATGCACGTCCTCGAGGACTGGGCATACGAGAGTTGGGTGTTTAGGAAAGAGGGAAAGAACTCTTGCTCCGCAAGAGCAGAGCTGAACCCCCTCAAGCACAACTAGGTGAGTACACACATTATATCCTCACTGCAACCATCTTCACTACACACACTATTCTGTAACCATCTTCACTCCACACACTATACTGTAACCATCTTCACTCCACACACTATACTATAACCATCTTCACTCCACACACTATAATGTAACCATCTTTACAACACACACTATACTGTTACCATCTTCACAACACACACTATACTGTTACCATCTTCACAACACACACTGTTCTGTAACTATCTTCACAACACAAACTATAATGTAACAATCTTCAATTCACACACTATACTGTAACCATCTTCACAACACACACTATAACGTAACCATCTTCACAATACACATTATAATGTAACCATCCTTACTACACACACTATACTGTAACCATCTTCACAACACACACACTATAATGTAACCATCTTCACTACACACACTATACTGTAACCATCTTCACAACACACACTATAATGTAACCATCTTCACTACATACACAATACTGTAACCGTCTTCACACAATACTGTAACCATCTTCACTACACACACACACACACACTATACTGTAACTATCTTCACAGTAACCATCTTCACTACACACTATCATCACTACACACACTATACTGTAACTCTTCACTACACACTATCTTCATAGTAACCATCTTCACTACACTCTATCATCACTGCACACTATTTTCATTACACACTATTTTTTACTGTAACCATCTTCACTACACACTATCTTCACTGTAACCATCTTAACTACACACAAAAACTTCACAATAATCATTTTCAGTACACACAATATCTTCATTGTAATCATCTTTATTATACCATAGTTTCATCACTGTAACTTTACAACATACTACGCACTATCGCACTATCTTCACCACAGTAATCGTCTTAACTAATGACAACCCTCATCATTGTAACCGTACTTACTTCACACAACCTGAAACACTGTAACCATCTATACTGTAACGACCAGCCTCGTAACTGTAGCCATCTTCCATAAATACTTAAATTTTCATCACCACCACCACAGAACACCCACCACCATCACTACACATCACCACCACACAACACCTACCGTCACTACAGAACACCACCACACAACAACTATCCTGACTACACATCACCACCACACAACACCTACCGTCACTACACATCACCACCACACAACACCTATCATCACTACACATTACCACCACACAATACCTACCATCACTACACATCACCACCAAACAACACCCACCTTCACTACACATCACCACCACACAGCACCTACCGTCACTACACATCACCACCACACAACACCTACCGTTACTACACATCACCACCACACAACACCTACAATCACGACATATGATCATCCGAGAGTAGAAATTATCCAAACACTAAACACCACAAGCTAATGTGAACAGGACATCATTAGCACCATATGGGAAGTTACCAAACAAAAGAACGTCATTTAAAAATCTAAAATAAGAGGATTCTAAATCCACACATACTACATATGTGAGACCATTACCTGAGTATGCAGCGACAGCTGGGAACCCACACCTTATGAAGCATAAAAAAAACTTGGAAAAATGGTCGAAATTTTGCCACAGGATTAATTCCACAATTAAGAGTCTTCAGCTTCGAGTCAAAGACTTGTTGAAAAAGAGAAAGAAAGAGAGAGAGAGAGAGAGAGAGAGAGAGAGAGAGAGAGAGAGAGAGAGAGAGAGAGAGAGAGAGAGAGAGAGAGAGAGAGAGAGAGAGAGAGAGAGAAGAGAGAGAGAGAGAGAGAGAGAGAGAGAGAGAGAGAGAGAGAGAGAGGAGAGAGAGAGAGAGAGAGAGAGAGAGAGAGAGAGAGAGAGAGAGAGAGAGAGAGAGAGGAGAGAGAGAGAGAGACTCTAACTACCTACAAGCTCTGAAGAGAATAGATAAAGTTTATAAAGGTATCTTATTTATATGTAAAAGACGTATGATGTGAGTACATTACTACTGGGCATCGCACTTAATAGACCAGTCGAACTATTAGCATGACTATAATTCTTGCATCTGGTATATTATTACTAGAAGTATTCTTTAGGTTCTTGATAGTGTGAAGCGGCCTGGTCAGTATGGAGAAGGAAAAGGTCTCCGGCGACGATGGCTGCCACCAGAAGAAAACCAAGTCTGTCCGCTTCTAAGAAAATATCATCAGTCAGATGCACGTCCTCGAGGACTGGGCATACGAGAGTTGGGTGTTTAGGAAAGAGGGAAAGAACTCTTGCTCCGCAAGAGCAGAGCTGAACCCCCTCAAGCACAACTAGGTGAGTACACACATTATATCCTCACTGCAACCATCTTCACTACACACACTATTCTGTAACCATCTTCACTCCACACACTATACTGTAACCATCTTCACTCCACACACTATACTATAACCATCTTCACTCCACACACTATAATGTAACCATCTTTACAACACACACTATACTGTTACCATCTTCACAACACACACTATACTGTTACCATCTTCACAACACACACTGTTCTGTAACTATCTTCACAACACAAACTATAATGTAACAATCTTCAATTCACACACTATACTGTAACCATCTTCACAACACACACTATAACGTAACCATCTTCACTACACTGTATCCATCTTCACAATACACATTATAATGTAACCATCCTTACTACACACACTATACTGTAACCATCTTCACAACACACACACTATAATGTAACCATCTTCACTACACACACTATACTGTAACCATCTTCACAACACACACTATAATGTAACCATCTTCACTACATACACAATACTGTAACCATCTTCACTACACACACACACACACACACTATACTGTAACTATCTTCACAGTAACCATCTTCACTACACACTATCATCACTACACACACTATACTGTAACTCTTCACTACACACTATCTTCATAGTAACCATCTTCACTACACTCTATCATCACTGCACACTATTTTCATTACACACTATTTTTTACTGTAACCATCTTCACTACACACTATCTTCACTGTAACCATCTTAACTACACACAAAAACTTCACAATAATCATTTTCAGTACACACAATATCTTCATTGTAATCATCTTTATTATACCATAGTTTCATCACTGTAACTTTACAACATACTACGCACTATCGCACTATCTTCACCACAGTAATCGTCTTAACTAATGACAACCCTCATCATTGTAACCGTACTTACTTCACACAACCTGAAACACTGTAACCATCTATACTGTAACGACCAGCCTCGTAACTGTAGCCATCTTCCATAAATACTTAAATTTTCATCACCACCACCACAGAACACCCACCACCATCACTACACATCACCACCACACAACACCTACCGTCACTACAGAACACCACCACACAACAACTATCCTGACTACACATCACCACCACACAACACCTACCGTCACTACACATCACCACCACACAACACCTATCATCACTACACATTACCACCACACAATACCTACCATCACTACACATCACCACCAAACAACACCCACCTTCACTACACATCACCACCACACAGCACCTACCGTCACTACACATCACCACCACACAACACCTACCGTTACTACACATCACCACCACACAACACCTACAATCACGACATATGATCATCCGAGAGTAGAAATTATCCAAACACTAAACACCACAAGCTAATGTGAACAGGACATCATTAGCACCATATGAAGTTACCAAACAAAAGAACGTCATTTAAAAATCTAAAATAAGAGGATTCTAAATCCACACATACTACATATGTGAGACCATTACCTGAGTATGCAGCGACAGCTGGGAACCCACACCTTATGAAGCATAAAAAAAACTTGGAAAAATGGTCGAAATTTTGCCACAGGATTAATTCCACAATTAAGAGTCTTCAGCTTCGAGTCAAAGACTTGTTGAAAGAGAAAGAAGAGAGAGAGAGAGAGAGAGAGAGAGAGAGAGAGAGAGAGAGAGAGAGAGAGAGAGAGAGAGAGAGAGAGAGAGGAGAGGAGAGAGAGAGAGAGAGAGAGAGAGAGAGAGAGAGAGAGAGAGAGAGAGAGAGAGAGAGAGAGAGAGAGAGAGAGAGAGAGAGAGGGAGGGAGAGAGGAGAGAGAGAGAGAGAGAGAGAGAGAGAGAGAGAGAGAGAGAGAAGAGAGAGAGAGAGAGAGAGAGAGAGAGAGAGAGAGAGAGAGAGAGAGAGAGAGAGAGAGAGAGAGAGAGACTCTAACTACCTACAAGCTCTTGAAGAGAATAGATAAAGTTTATAAAGGTATCTTATTTTATGTAAAGACGTATGATGTGAGTACATTACTACTGGGCATCGCACTTAATAGACCAGTCGAACTATTAGCATGACTATAATTCTTGCATCTGGTATATTATTACTAGAAGTATTCTTTAGGTTCTTGATAGTGTGAAGCGGCCTGGTCAGTATGGAGAAGGAAAAGGTCTCCGGCGACGATGGCTGCCACCAGAAGAAAACCAAGTCTGTCCGCTTCTAAGAAAATATCATCAGTCAGATGCACGTCCTCGAGGACTGGGCATACGAGAGTTGGGTGTTTAGGAAAGAGGGAAAGAACTCTTGCTCCGCAAGAGCAGAGCTGAACCCCCTCAAGCACAACTAGGTGAGTACACACATTATATCCTCACTGCAACCATCTTCACTACACACACTATTCTGTAACCATCTTCACTCCACACACTATACTGTAACCATCTTCACTCCACACACTATACTATAACCATCTTCACTCCACACACTATAATGTAACCATCTTTACAACACACACTATACTGTTACCATCTTCACAACACACACTATACTGTTACCATCTTCACAACACACACTGTTCTGTAACTATCTTCACAACACAAACTATAATGTAACAATCTTCAATTCACACACTATACTGTAACCATCTTCACAACACACACTATAACGTAACCATCTTCACTACACTGTATCCATCTTCACAATACACATTATAATGTAACCATCCTTACTACACACACTATACTGTAACCATCTTCACACACACACACTATAATGTAACCATCTTCACTACACACACTATACTGTAACCATCTTCACAACACACACTATAATGTAACCATCTTCACTACATACACAATACTGTAACCGTCTTCACACAATACTGTAACCATCTTCACTACACACACACACACACACACTATACTGTAACTATCTTCACAGTAACCATCTTCACTACACACTATCATCACTACACACACTATACTGTAACTCTTCACTACACACTATCTTCATAGTAACCATCTTCACTACACTCTATCATCACTGCACACTATTTTCATTACACACTATTTTTTACTGTAACCATCTTCACTACACACTATCTTCACTGTAACCATCTTAACTACACACAAAAACTTCACAATAATCATTTTCAGTACACACAATATCTTCATTGTAATCATCTTTATTATACCATAGTTTCATCACTGTAACTTTACAACATACTACGCACTATCGCACTATCTTCACCACAGTAATCGTCTTAACTAATGACAACCCTCATCATTGTAACCGTACTTACTTCACACAACCTGAAACACTGTAACCATCTATACTGTAACGACCAGCCTCGTAACTGTAGCCATCTTCCATAAATACTTAAATTTTCATCACCACCACCACAGAACACCCACCACCATCACTACACATCACCACCACACAACACCTACCGTCACTACAGAACACCACCACACAACAACTATCCTGACTACACATCACCACCACACAACACCTACCGTCACTACACATCACCACCACACAACACCTATCATCACTACACATTACCACCACACAATACCTACCATCACTACACATCACCACCAAACAACACCCACCTTCACTACACATCACCACCACACAGCACCTACCGTCACTACACATCACCACCACACAACACCTACCGTTACTACACATCACCACCACACAACACCTACAATCACGACATATGATCATCCGAGAGTAGAAATTATCCAAACACTAAACACCACAAGCTAATGTGAACAGGACATCATTAGCACCATATGGGAAGTTACCAAACAAAAGAACGTCATTTAAAAATCTAAAATAAGAGGATTCTAAATCCACACATACTACATATGTGAGACCATTACCTGAGTATGCAGCGACAGCTGGGAACCCACACCTTATGAAGCATAAAAAAAACTTGGAAAAATGGTCGAAATTTTGCCACAGGATTAATTCCACAATTAAGAGTCTTCAGCTTCGAGTCAAAGACTTGTTGAAAAAGAGAAAGAAGAGAGAGAGAGAGAGAGAGAGAGAGAGAGAGAGAGAGAGAGAGAGAGAGAGAGAGAGAGAGAGAGAGAGAGAGAGAGAGAGAGAGAGAGAGAGAGAGAGAGAGAGAGAGAGAGAGAGAGAGAGAGAGAGAGAGAGAGAGAGAGAGAGAGAGAGAGAGAGAGAGAGAGAGAGAGAGAGAGAGAGTACATGATGTGAGTACATCACTACTGGGCACCGCACTTATTAGACCAGTCGAACTATTAGCATGACTATATTTGTTGCATCTGGTATATTATTACTAGAAGTATTCTTTAGGTTCTTGATAGTGTGAAGCGGCCTGGTCAGTATGGAGAAGGAAAAGGTCTCCGGCGACGATGGCTGCCACCAGAAGAAAACCAAGTCTGTCCGCTTCTAAGAAAATATCATCAGTCAGATGCACGTCCTCGAGGACTGGGCATACGAGAGTTGGGTGTTTAGGAAAGAGGGAAAGAACTCTTGCTCCGCAAGAGCAGAGCTGAACCCCCTCAAGCACAACTAGGTGAGTACACACATTATATCCTCACTGCAACCATCTTCACTACACACACTATTCTGTAACCATCTTCACTCCACACACTATACTGTAACCATCTTCACTCCACACACTATACTATAACCATCTTCACTCCACACACTATAATGTAACCATCTTTACAACACACACTATACTGTTACCATCTTCACAACACACACTATACTGTTACCATCTTCACAACACACACTGTTCTGTAACTATCTTCACAACACAAACTATAATGTAACAATCTTCAATTCACACACTATACTGTAACCATCTTCACAACACACACTATAACGTAACCATCTTCACTACACTGTATCCATCTTCACAATACACATTATAATGTAACCATCCTTACTACACACACTATACTGTAACCATCTTCACAACACACACACTATAATGTAACCATCTTCACTACACACACTATACTGTAACCATCTTCACAACACACACTATAATGTAACCATCTTCACTACATACACAATACTGTAACCGTCTTCACACAATACTGTAACCATCTTCACTACACACACACACACACACACTGTAACTATCTTCACAGTAACCATCTTCACTACACACTATCATCACTACACACACTATACTGTAACTCTTCACTACACACTATCTTCATAGTAACCATCTTCACTACACTCTATCATCACTGCACACTATTTTCATTACACACTATTTTTTACTGTAACCATCTTCACTACACACTATCTTCACTGTAACCATCTTAACTACACACAAAAACTTCACAATAATCATTTTCAGTACACACAATATCTTCATTGTAATCATCTTTATTATACCATAGTTTCATCACTGTAACTTTACAACATACTACGCACTATCGCACTATCTTCACCACAGTAATCGTCTTAACTAATGACAACCCTCATCATTGTAACCGTACTTACTTCACACAACCTGAAACACTGTAACCATCTATACTGTAACGACCAGCCTCGTAACTGTAGCCATCTTCCATAAATACTTAAATTTTCATCACCACCACCACAGAACACCCACCACCATCACTACACATCACCACCACACAACACCTACCGTCACTACAGAACACCACCACACAACAACTATCCTGACTACACATCACCACCACACAACACCTACCGTCACTACACATCACCACCACACAACACCTATCATCACTACACATTACCACCACACAATACCTACCATCACTACACATCACCACCAAACAACACCCACCTTCACTACACATCACCACCACACAGCACCTACCGTCACTACACATCACCACCACACAACACCTACCGTTACTACACATCACCACCACACAACACCTACAATCACGACATATGATCATCCGAGAGTAGAAATTATCCAAACACTAAACACCACAAGCTAATGTGAACAGGACATCATTAGCACCATATGGGAAGTTACCAAACAAAAGAACGTCATTTAAAAATCTAAAATAAGAGGATTCTAAATCCACACATACTACATATGTGAGACCATTACCTGAGTATGCAGCGACAGCTGGGAACCCACACCTTATGAAGCATAAAAAAAACTTGGAAAAATGGTCGAAATTTTGCCACAGGATTAATTCCACAATTAAGAGTCTTCAGCTTCGAGTCAAAGACTTGTTGAAAGAAAGAGAGAGAGAGAGAGAGATAGAGAGAGAGAGAGAGAGAGAGAGAGAGAGAGAGAGAGAGAGAGAGAGAGAGGAGAGAGAGAGAGAGAGAGAGAGAAGAGAGAGAGAGAGAGAGAGAGAGAGAGAGAGAGGAGAGAGAGAGAGAGAGTATGATGTGAGTACATTACTACTGGGCATCGCACTTAATAGACCAGTCGAACTATTAGCATGACTATAATTCTTGCATCTGGTATATTATTACTAGAAGTATTCTTTAGGTTCTTGATAGTGTGAAGCGGCCTGGTCAGTATGGAGAAGGAAAAGGTCTCCGGCGACGATGGCTGCCACCAGAAGAAAACCAAGTCTGTCCGCTTCTAAGAAAATATCATCAGTCAGATGCACGTCCTCGAGGACTGGGCATACGAGAGTTGGGTGTTTAGGAAAGAGGGAAAGAACTCTTGCTCCGCAAGAGCAGAGCTGAACCCCCTCAAGCACAACTAGGTGAGTACACACATTATATCCTCACTGCAACCATCTTCACTACACACACTATTCTGTAACCATCTTCACTCCACACACTATACTGTAACCATCTTCACTCCACACACTATACTATAACCATCTTCACTCCACACACTATAATGTAACCATCTTTACAACACACACTATACTGTTACCATCTTCACAACACACACTATACTGTTACCATCTTCACAACACACACTGTTCTGTAACTATCTTCACAACACAAACTATAATGTAACAATCTTCAATTCACACACTATACTGTAACCATCTTCACAACACACACTATAACGTAACCATCTTCACTACACTGTATCCATCTTCACAATACACATTATAATGTAACCATCCTTACTACACACACTATACTGTAACCATCTTCACAACACACACACTATAATGTAACCATCTTCACTACACACACTATACTGTAACCATCTTCACAACACACACTATAATGTAACCATCTTCACTACATACACAATACTGTAACCGTCTTCACACAATACTGTAACCATCTTCACTACACACACACACACACACACTATACTGTAACTATCTTCACAGTAACCATCTTCACTACACACTATCATCACTACACACACTATACTGTAACTCTTCACTACACACTATCTTCATAGTAACCATCTTCACTACACTCTATCATCACTGCACACTATTTTCATTACACACTATTTTTTACTGTAACCATCTTCACTACACACTATCTTCACTGTAACCATCTTAACTACACACAAAAACTTCACAATAATCATTTTCAGTACACACAATATCTTCATTGTAATCATCTTTATTATACCATAGTTTCATCACTGTAACTTTACAACATACTACGCACTATCGCACTATCTTCACCACAGTAATCGTCTTAACTAATGACAACCCTCATCATTGTAACCGTACTTACTTCACACAACCTGAAACACTGTAACCATCTATACTGTAACGACCAGCCTCGTAACTGTAGCCATCTTCCATAAATACTTAAATTTTCATCACCACCACCACAGAACACCCACCACCATCACTACACATCACCACCACACAACACCTACCGTCACTACAGAACACCACCACACAACAACTATCCTGACTACACATCACCACCACACAACACCTACCGTCACTACACATCACCACCACACAACACCTATCATCACTACACATTACCACCACACAATACCTACCATCACTACACATCACCACCAAACAACACCCACCTTCACTACACATCACCACCACACAGCACCTACCGTCACTACACATCACCACCACACAACACCTACCGTTACTACACATCACCACCACACAACACCTACAATCACGACATATGATCATCCGAGAGTAGAAATTATCCAAACACTAAACACCACAAGCTAATGTGAACAGGACATCATTAGCACCATATGGGAAGTTACCAAACAAAAGAACGTCATTTAAAAATCTAAAATAAGAGGATTCTAAATCCACACATACTACATATGTGAGACCATTACCTGAGTATGCAGCGACAGCTGGGAACCCACACCTTATGAAGCATAAAAAAACTTGGAAAAATGGTCGAAATTTTGCCACAGGATTAATTCCACAATTAAGAGTCTTCAGCTTCGAGTCAAAGACTTGTTGGAAAAGAGAGAAGAGAGAGAGAGAGAGAGAGAGAGAGAGAGAGAGAGAGAGAGAGAGAGAGAGAGAGAGAGAGAGAGAGAGAGAGAGAGAGAGAGAGAGAGAGAGATGAGAGAGGAGAGAGAGAGAGAGAGAGAGAGAGAGAGAGAGAGAGAGAGAGGAGAGAGATGAGAGAGAGAGAGAGAGAGAGAGAGAGACGAGAGAGAGAGAGAGAGAGTACATGATGTGAGTACATTACTACTGGGCACCGCACTTATTAGACCAGTCGAACTATTAGCATGACTATATTTGTTGCATCTGGTATATTATTACTAGAAGTATTCGTTAGGTTTCTGATAGTGTGAAGCGGCCTGGTCAGTATGGAGAAGGAAAAGGTCTCCGGCGACGATGGCTGCCACCAGAAGAAAACCAAGTCTGTCCGCTTCTAAGAAAATATCATCAGTCAGATGCACGTCCTCGAGGACTGGGCATACGAGAGTTGGGTGTTTAGGAAAGAGGGAAAGAACTCTTGCTCCGCAAGAGCAGAGCTGAACCCCCTCAAGCACAACTAGGTGAGTACACACATTATATCCTCACTGCAACCATCTTCACTACACACACTATTCTGTAACCATCTTCACTCCACACACTATACTGTAACCATCTTCACTCCACACACTATACTATAACCATCTTCACTCCACACACTATAATGTAACCATCTTTACAACACACACTATACTGTTACCATCTTCACAACACACACTATACTGTTACCATCTTCACAACACACACTGTTCTGTAACTATCTTCACAACACAAACTATAATGTAACAATCTTCAATTCACACACTATACTGTAACCATCTTCACAACACACACTATAACGTAACCATCTTCACTACACTGTATCCATCTTCACAATACACATTATAATGTAACCATCCTTACTACACACACTATACTGTAACCATCTTCACAACACACACACTATAATGTAACCATCTTCACTACACACACTATACTGTAACCATCTTCACAACACACACTATAATGTAACCATCTTCACTACATACACAATACTGTAACCGTCTTCACACAATACTGTAACCATCTTCACTACACACACACACACACACTATACTGTAACTATCTTCACAGTAACCATCTTCACTACACACACTACACTCACTCACTACACACTACTGTAACTCTTCACTACACACTATCTTCATAGTAACCATCTTCACTACACTCTATCATCACTGCACACTATTTTCATTACACACTATTTTTTACTGTAACCATCTTCACTACACACTATCTTCACTGTAACCATCTTAACTACACACAAAAACTTCACAATAATCATTTTCAGTACACACAATATCTTCATTGTAATCATCTTTATTATACCATAGTTTCATCACTGTAACTTTACAACATACTACGCACTATCGCACTATCTTCACCACAGTAATCGTCTTAACTAATGACAACCCTCATCATTGTAACCGTACTTACTTCACACAACCTGAAACACTGTAACCATCTATACTGTAACGACCAGCCTCGTAACTGTAGCCATCTTCCATAAATACTTAAATTTTCATCACCACCACCACAGAACACCCACCACCATCACTACACATCACCACCACACAACACCTACCGTCACTACAGAACACCACCACACAACAACTATCCTGACTACACATCACCACCACACAACACCTACCGTCACTACACATCACCACCACACAACACCTATCATCACTACACATTACCACCACACAATACCTACCATCACTACACATCACCACCAAACAACACCCACCTTCACTACACATCACCACCACACAGCACCTACCGTCACTACACATCACCACCACACAACACCTACCGTTACTACACATCACCACCACACAACACCTACAATCACGACATATGATCATCCGAGAGTAGAAATTATCCAAACACTAAACACCACAAGCTAATGTGAACAGGACATCATTAGCACCATATGGGAAGTTACCAAACAAAAGAACGTCATTTAAAAATCTAAAATAAGAGGATTCTAAATCCACACATACTACATATGTGAGACCATTACCTGAGTATGCAGCGACAGCTGGGAACCCACACCTTATGAAGCATAAAAAAAACTTGGAAAAATGGTCGAAATTTTGCCACAGGATTAATTCCACAATTAAGAGTCTTCAGCTTCGAGTCAAAGACTTGTTGAAAAAAGAGAGAGAGAGAGAGAGAGAGGAGAGAGAGAGAGAGAGAGAGAGAGAGAGAGAGAGAGAGAGAGAGAGGAGAGAGAGAGAGAGAAGAGAGAGAGAGAGAGAGAGAGAGAGAGAGAGAGAGAGAGAGAGAGAAGAGAGAGAGAGTATGATGTGAGTACATTACTACTGGGCATCGCACTTAATAGACCAGTCGAACTATTAGCATGACTATAATTCTTGCATCTGGTATATTATTACTAGAAGTATTCTTTAGGTTCTTGATAGTGTGAAGCGGCCTGGTCAGTATGGAGAAGGAAAAGGTCTCCGGCGACGATGGCTGCCACCAGAAGAAAACCAAGTCTGTCCGCTTCTAAGAAAATATCATCAGTCAGATGCACGTCCTCGAGGACTGGGCATACGAGAGTTGGGTGTTTAGGAAAGAGGGAAAGAACTCTTGCTCCGCAAGAGCAGAGCTGAACCCCCTCAAGCACAACTAGGTGAGTACACACATTATATCCTCACTGCAACCATCTTCACTACACACACTATTCTGTAACCATCTTCACTCCACACACTATACTGTAACCATCTTCACTCCACACACTATACTATAACCATCTTCACTCCACACACTATAATGTAACCATCTTTACAACACACACTATACTGTTACCATCTTCACAACACACACTATACTGTTACCATCTTCACAACACACACTGTTCTGTAACTATCTTCACAACACAAACTATAATGTAACAATCTTCAATTCACACACTATACTGTAACCATCTTCACACACACACTATAACGTAACCATCTTCACTACACTGTATCCATCTTCACAATACACATTATAATGTAACCATCCTTACTACACACACTATACTGTAACCATCTTCACAACACACACACTATAATGTAACCATCTTCACTACACACACTATACTGTAACCATCTTCACAACACACACTATAATGTAACCATCTTCACTACATACACAATACTGTAACCGTCTTCACACAATACTGTAACCATCTTCACACACACACACACACACACTATACTGTAACTATCTTCACATAGTAACCATCTTCACTACACTCTATCATCACTGCACACTATTTTCATATACACTCTTTTTTACTGTAACCATCTTCACTACACACTATCTTCACTGTAACCATCTTACTACACACAAAACTTCACAATAATCATTTCAGTACACACAATATCTTCATTGTAATCATCTTTATTATACCATAGTTTCATCACTGTAACTTTACAACATACTACGCACTATCGCACTATCTTCACCACAGTAATCGTCTTAACTAATGACAACCCTCATCATTGTAACCGTACTTACTTCACACAACCTGAAACACTGTAACCATCTATACTGTAACGACCAGCCTCGTACTGTAGCCATCTTCCATAAATACTTAAATTTTCATCACCCACCACAGAACACCCACCACCATCACTACACATCACCACCACACAACACCTACCGTCACTACAGAACACCACCACACAACAACTATCCTGACTACACATCACCACCACACAACACCTACCGTCACTACACATCACCACCACACAACACCTATCATCACTACACATTACCACCACACAATACCTACCATCACTACACATCACCACCAAACAACACCCACCTTCACTACACATCACCACCACACAGCACCTACCGTCACTACACATCACCACCACACAACACCTACCGTTACTACACATCACCACCACACAACACCTACAATCACGACATATGATCATCCGAGAGTAGAAATTATCCAAACACTAAACACCACAAGCTAATGTGAACAGGACATCATTAGCACCATATGGGAAGTTACCAAACAAAAGAACGTCATTTAAAAATCTAAAATAAGAGGATTCTAAATCCACACATACTACATATGTGAGACCATTACCTGAGTATGCAGCGACAGCTGGGAACCCACACCTTATGAAGCATAAAAAAAACTTGGAAAAATGGTCGAAATTTTGCCACAGGATTAATTCCACAATTAAGAGTCTTCAGCTTCGAGTCAAAGACTTGTTGAAAAAGAGAAAGAAGAGAGAGAGAGAGAGAGAGAGAGAGAGAGAGAGAGAGAGAGAGAGAGAGAGAGAGAGAGAGAGAGAGAAGAGAGAGAGAGAGAGAGAGAGAGAGAGAGAGAGAGAGAGAGAGAGAGAGAGAGAGAGAGAGAGAGAGAGAGAGAGTATGATGTGAGTACATTACTACTGGGCATCGCACTTAATAGACCAGTCGAACTATTAGCATGACTATAATTCTTGCATCTGGTATATTATTACTAGAAGTATTCTTTAGGTTCTTGATAGTGTGAAGCGGCCTGGTCAGTATGGAGAAGGAAAAGGTCTCCGGCGACGATGGCTGCCACCAGAAGAAAACCAAGTCTGTCCGCTTCTAAGAAAATATCATCAGTCAGATGCACGTCCTCGAGGACTGGGCATACGAGAGTTGGGTGTTTAGGAAAGAGGGAAAGAACTCTTGCTCCGCAAGAGCAGAGCTGAACCCCCTCAAGCACAACTAGGTGAGTACACACATTATATCCTCACTGCAACCATCTTCACTACACACACTATTCTGTAACCATCTTCACTCCACACACTATACTGTAACCATCTTCACTCCACACACTATACTATAACCATCTTCACTCCACACACTATAATGTAACCATCTTTACAACACACACTATACTGTTACCATCTTCACAACACACACTATACTGTTACCATCTTCACAACACACACTGTTCTGTAACTATCTTCACAACACAAACTATAATGTAACAATCTTCAATTCACACACTATACTGTAACCATCTTCACAACACACACTATAACGTAACCATCTTCACTACACTGTATCCATCTTCACAATACACATTATAATGTAACCATCCTTACTACACACACTATACTGTAACCATCTTCACAACACACACACTATAATGTAACCATCTTCACTACACACACTATACTGTAACCATCTTCACAACACACACTATAATGTAACCATCTTCACTACATACACAATACTGTAACCGTCTTCACACAATACTGTAACCATCTTCACTACACACACACACACACACACTATACTGTAACTATCTTCACAGTAACCATCTTCACTACACACTATCATCACTACACACACTATACTGTAACTCTTCACTACACACTATCTTCATAGTAACCATCTTCACTACACTCTATCATCACTGCACACTATTTTCATTACACACTATTTTTTACTGTAACCATCTTCACTACACACTATCTTCACTGTAACCATCTTAACTACACACAAAAACTTCACAATAATCATTTTCAGTACACACAATATCTTCATTGTAATCATCTTTATTATACCATAGTTTCATCACTGTAACTTTACAACATACTACGCACTATCGCACTATCTTCACCACAGTAATCGTCTTAACTAATGACAACCCTCATCATTGTAACCGTACTTACTTCACACAACCTGAAACACTGTAACCATCTATACTGTAACGACCAGCCTCGTAACTGTAGCCATCTTCCATAAATACTTAAATTTTCATCACCACCACCACAGAACACCCACCACCATCACTACACATCACCACCACACAACACCTACCGTCACTACAGAACACCACCACACAACAACTATCCTGACTACACATCACCACCACACAACACCTACCGTCACTACACATCACCACCACACAACACCTATCATCACTACACATTACCACCACACAATACCTACCATCACTACACATCACCACCAAACAACACCCACCTTCACTACACATCACCACCACACAGCACCTACCGTCACTACACATCACCACCACACAACACCTACCGTTACTACACATCACCACCACACAACACCTACAATCACGACATATGATCATCCGAGAGTAGAAATTATCCAAACACTAAACACCACAAGCTAATGTGAACAGGACATCATTAGCACCATATGGGAAGTTACCAAACAAAAGAACGTCATTTAAAAATCTAAAATAAGAGGATTCTAAATCCACACATACTACATATGTGAGACCATTACCTGAGTATGCAGCGACAGCTGGGAACCCACACCTTATGAAGCATAAAAAAAACTTGGAAAAATGGTCGAAATTTTGCCACAGGATTAATTCCACAATTAAGAGTCTTCAGCTTCGAGTCAAAGACTTGTTGAAAAAGAGAGAGAGAGAGAGAGAGAAGAGAGAGAGAGAGAGAGAGAGAGAGAGAGAGAGAGAGAGAGAGAGAGAGAGAGAGAGAGAGAGAGAGAGAGAGAGAGAGAGAGTACATGATGTGAGTACATCACTACTGGGCACCGCACTTATTAGACCAGTCGAACTATTAGCATGACTATATTTGTTGCATCTGGTATATTATTACTAGAAGTATTCGTTAGGTTCTTGATAGTGTGAAGCGGCCTGGTCAGTATGGAGAAGGAAAAGGTCTCCGGCGACGATGGCTGCCACCAGAAGAAAACCAAGTCTGTCCGCTTCTAAGAAAATATCATCAGTCAGATGCACGTCCTCGAGGACTGGGCATACGAGAGTTGGGTGTTTAGGAAAGAGGGAAAGAACTCTTGCTCCGCAAGAGCAGAGCTGAACCCCCTCAAGCACAACTAGGTGAGTACACACATTATATCCTCACTGCAACCATCTTCACTACACACACTATTCTGTAACCATCTTCACTCCACACACTATACTGTAACCATCTTCACTCCACACACTATACTATAACCATCTTCACTCCACACACTATAATGTAACCATCTTTACAACACACACTATACTGTTACCATCTTCACAACACACACTATACTGTTACCATCTTCACAACACACACTGTTCTGTAACTATCTTCACAACACAAACTATAATGTAACAATCTTCAATTCACACACTATACTGTAACCATCTTCACAACACACACTATAACGTAACCATCTTCACTACACTGTATCCATCTTCACAATACACATTATAATGTAACCATCCTTACTACACACACTATACTGTAACCATCTTCACAACACACACACTATAATGTAACCATCTTCACTACACACACTATACTGTAACCATCTTCACAACACACACTATAATGTAACCATCTTCACTACATACACAATACTGTAACCGTCTTCACACAATACTGTAACCATCTTCACTACACACACACACACACACACTATACTGTAACTATCTTCACAGTAACCATCTTCACTACACACTATCATCACTACACACACTATACTGTAACTCTTCACTACACACTATCTTCATAGTAACCATCTTCACTACACTCTATCATCACTGCACACTATTTTCATTACACACTATTTTTTACTGTAACCATCTTCACTACACACTATCTTCACTGTAACCATCTTAACTACACACAAAAACTTCACAATAATCATTTTCAGTACACACAATATCTTCATTGTAATCATCTTTATTATACCATAGTTTCATCACTGTAACTTTACAACATACTACGCACTATCGCACTATCTTCACCACAGTAATCGTCTTAACTAATGACAACCCTCATCATTGTAACCGTACTTACTTCACACAACCTGAAACACTGTAACCATCTATACTGTAACGACCAGCCTCGTAACTGTAGCCATCTTCCATAAATACTTAAATTTTCATCACCACCACCACAGAACACCCACCACCATCACTACACATCACCACCACACAACACCTACCGTCACTACAGAACACCACCACACAACAACTATCCTGACTACACATCACCACCACACAACACCTACCGTCACTACACATCACCACCACACAACACCTATCATCACTACACATTACCACCACACAATACCTACCATCACTACACATCACCACCAAACAACACCCACCTTCACTACACATCACCACCACACAGCACCTACCGTCACTACACATCACCACCACACAACACCTACCGTTACTACACATCACCACCACACAACACCTACAATCACGACATATGATCATCCGAGAGTAGAAATTATCCAAACACTAAACACCACAAGCTAATGTGAACAGGACATCATTAGCACCATATGGGAAGTTACCAAACAAAAGAACGTCATTTAAAAATCTAAAATAAGAGGATTCTAAATCCACACATACTACATATGTGAGACCATTACCTGAGTATGCAGCGACAGCTGGGAACCCACACCTTATGAAGCATAAAAAAAACTTGGAAAAATGGTCGAAATTTTGCCACAGGATTAATTCCACAATTAAGAGTCTTCAGCTTCGAGTCAAAGACTTGTTGAAAAAGAGAAAGAGAGAGAGAGAGAGAGAGAGAGAGAGAGAGAGAGAGAGAGAGAGAGAGAGAGAGAGAGAGAGAGAGAGAGAGAGAGAGAGAGAGAGAGAGAGAGAGAGAGAGAGAGAGAGAGAGTACATGATGTGAGTACATCACTACTGGGCACCGCACTTATTAGACCAGTCGAACTATTAGCATGACTATATTTGTTGCATCTGGTATATTATTACTAGAAGTATTCGTTAGGTTCTTGATAGTGTGAAGCGGCCTGGTCAGTATGGAGAAGGAAAAGGTCTCCGGCGACGATGGCTGCCACCAGAAGAAAACCAAGTCTGTCCGCTTCTAAGAAAATATCATCAGTCAGATGCACGTCCTCGAGGACTGGGCATACGAGAGTTGGGTGTTTAGGAAAGAGGGAAAGAACTCTTGCTCCGCAAGAGCAGAGCTGAACCCCCTCAAGCACAACTAGGTGAGTACACACATTATATCCTCACTGCAACCATCTTCACTACACACACTATTCTGTAACCATCTTCACTCCACACACTATACTGTAACCATCTTCACTCCACACACTATACTATAACCATCTTCACTCCACACACTATAATGTAACCATCTTTACAACACACACTATACTGTTACCATCTTCACAACACACACTATACTGTTACCATCTTCACAACACACACTGTTCTGTAACTATCTTCACAACACAAACTATAATGTAACAATCTTCAATTCACACACTATACTGTAACCATCTTCACAACACACACTATAACGTAACCATCTTCACTACACTGTATCCATCTTCACAATACACATTATAATGTAACCATCCTTACTACACACACTATACTGTAACCATCTTCACAACACACACACTATAATGTAACCATCTTCACTACACACACTATACTGTAACCATCTTCACAACACACACTATAATGTAACCATCTTCACTACATACACAATACTGTAACCGTCTTCACACAATACTGTAACCATCTTCACTACACACACACACACACACACTATACTGTAACTATCTTCACAGTAACCATCTTCACTACACACTATCATCACTACACACACTATACTGTAACTCTTCACTACACACTATCTTCATAGTAACCATCTTCACTACACTCTATCATCACTGCACACTATTTTCATTACACACTATTTTTTACTGTAACCATCTTCACTACACACTATCTTCACTGTAACCATCTTAACTACACACAAAAACTTCACAATAATCATTTTCAGTACACACAATATCTTCATTGTAATCATCTTTATTATACCATAGTTTCATCACTGTAACTTTACAACATACTACGCACTATCGCACTATCTTCACCACAGTAATCGTCTTAACTAATGACAACCCTCATCATTGTAACCGTACTTACTTCACACAACCTGAAACACTGTAACCATCTATACTGTAACGACCAGCCTCGTAACTGTAGCCATCTTCCATAAATACTTAAATTTTCATCACCACCACCACAGAACACCCACCACCATCACTACACATCACCACCACACAACACCTACCGTCACTACAGAACACCACCACACAACAACTATCCTGACTACACATCACCACCACACAACACCTACCGTCACTACACATCACCACCACACAACACCTATCATCACTACACATTACCACCACACAATACCTACCATCACTACACATCACCACCAAACAACACCCACCTTCACTACACATCACCACCACACAGCACCTACCGTCACTACACATCACCACCACACAACACCTACCGTTACTACACATCACCACCACACAACACCTACAATCACGACATATGATCATCCGAGAGTAGAAATTATCCAAACACTAAACACCACAAGCTAATGTGAACAGGACATCATTAGCACCATATGGGAAGTTACCAAACAAAAGAACGTCATTTAAAAATCTAAAATAAGAGGATTCTAAATCCACACATACTACATATGTGAGACCATTACCTGAGTATGCAGCGACAGCTGGGAACCCACACCTTATGAAGCATAAAAAAAACTTGGAAAAATGGTCGAAATTTTGCCACAGGATTAATTCCACAATTAAGAGTCTTCAGCTTCGAGTCAAAGACTTGTTGAAAAAGAGAGAGAGAGAGAGAGAGAGAGAGAGAGAGAGAGAGAGAGAGAGAGAGAGAGAGAGAGAGAGAGAGAGAGAGAGAGAGAGAGAGAGAGAGAGAGAGAGAGAGAGAGAGAGAGAGAGAGAGAGAGAGAGAGTACATGATGTGAGTACATCACTACTGGGCACCGCACTTATTAGACCAGTCGAACTATTAGCATGACTATATTTGTTGCATCTGGTATATTATTACTAGAAGTATTCGTTAGGTTCTTGATAGTGTGAAGCGGCCTGGTCAGTATGGAGAAGGAAAAGGTCTCCGGCGACGATGGCTGCCACCAGAAGAAAACCAAGTCTGTCCGCTTCTAAGAAAATATCATCAGTCAGATGCACGTCCTCGAGGACTGGGCATACGAGAGTTGGGTGTTTAGGAAAGAGGGAAAGAACTCTTGCTCCGCAAGAGCAGAGCTGAACCCCCTCAAGCACAACTAGGTGAGTACACACATTATATCCTCACTGCAACCATCTTCACTACACACACTATTCTGTAACCATCTTCACTCCACACACTATACTGTAACCATCTTCACTCCACACACTATACTATAACCATCTTCACTCCACACACTATAATGTAACCATCTTTACAACACACACTATACTGTTACCATCTTCACAACACACACTATACTGTTACCATCTTCACAACACACACTGTTCTGTAACTATCTTCACAACACAAACTATAATGTAACAATCTTCAATTCACACACTATACTGTAACCATCTTCACAACACACACTATAACGTAACCATCTTCACTACACTGTATCCATCTTCACAATACACATTATAATGTAACCATCCTTACTACACACACTATACTGTAACCATCTTCACAACACACACACTATAATGTAACCATCTTCACTACACACACTATACTGTAACCATCTTCACAACACACACTATAATGTAACCATCTTCACTACATACACAATACTGTAACCGTCTTCACACAATACTGTAACCATCTTCACTACACACACACACACACACACTATACTGTAACTATCTTCACAGTAACCATCTTCACTACACACTATCATCACTACACACACTATACTGTAACTCTTCACTACACACTATCTTCATAGTAACCATCTTCACTACACTCTATCATCACTGCACACTATTTTCATTACACACTATTTTTTACTGTAACCATCTTCACTACACACTATCTTCACTGTAACCATCTTAACTACACACAAAAACTTCACAATAATCATTTTCAGTACACACAATATCTTCATTGTAATCATCTTTATTATACCATAGTTTCATCACTGTAACTTTACAACATACTACGCACTATCGCACTATCTTCACCACAGTAATCGTCTTAACTAATGACAACCCTCATCATTGTAACCGTACTTACTTCACACAACCTGAAACACTGTAACCATCTATACTGTAACGACCAGCCTCGTAACTGTAGCCATCTTCCATAAATACTTAAATTTTCATCACCACCACCACAGAACACCCACCACCATCACTACACATCACCACCACACAACACCTACCGTCACTACAGAACACCACCACACAACAACTATCCTGACTACACATCACCACCACACAACACCTACCGTCACTACACATCACCACCACACAACACCTATCATCACTACACATTACCACCACACAATACCTACCATCACTACACATCACCACCAAACAACACCCACCTTCACTACACATCACCACCACACAGCACCTACCGTCACTACACATCACCACCACACAACACCTACCGTTACTACACATCACCACCACACAACACCTACAATCACGACATATGATCATCCGAGAGTAGAAATTATCCAAACACTAAACACCACAAGCTAATGTGAACAGGACATCATTAGCACCATATGGGAAGTTACCAAACAAAAGAACGTCATTTAAAAATCTAAAATAAGAGGATTCTAAATCCACACATACTACATATGTGAGACCATTACCTGAGTATGCAGCGACAGCTGGGAACCCACACCTTATGAAGCATAAAAAAAACTTGGAAAAATGGTCGAAATTTTGCCACAGGATTAATTCCACAATTAAGAGTCTTCAGCTTCGAGTCAAAGACTTGTTGAAAAAGAGAGAGAGAGAGAGAGAGAGAGAGAGAGAGAGAGAGAGAGAGAGAGAGAGAGAGAGAGGAGAGAGAGAGAGAGAGAGAGAGAGGAGAGAGAGAGAGAGAGAGAGAGAGAGAGAGAGAGAGAGAGAGAGAGAGAGAGAGAGAGACGAGAGAGAGAGAGAGAGAGAGAGAGAGAGAGAGAGAGAGAGAGAGAGAGAGAGAGAGAGAGAGAGAGAGAGAGAGAGAGAGAGAGAGAGTACATGATGTGAGTACATCACTACTGGGCACCGCACTTATTAGACCAGTCGAACTATTAGCATGACTATATTTGTTGCATCTGGTATATTATTACTAGAAGTATTCGTTAGGTTCTTGATAGTGTGAAGCGGCCTGGTCAGTATGGAGAAGGAAAAGGTCTCCGGCGACGATGGCTGCCACCAGAAGAAAACCAAGTCTGTCCGCTTCTAAGAAAATATCATCAGTCAGATGCACGTCCTCGAGGACTGGGCATACGAGAGTTGGGTGTTTAGGAAAGAGGGAAAGAACTCTTGCTCCGCAAGAGCAGAGCTGAACCCCCTCAAGCACAACTAGGTGAGTACACACATTATATCCTCACTGCAACCATCTTCACTACACACACTATTCTGTAACCATCTTCACTCCACACACTATACTGTAACCATCTTCACTCCACACACTATACTATAACCATCTTCACTCCACACACTATAATGTAACCATCTTTACAACACACACTATACTGTTACCATCTTCACAACACACACTATACTGTTACCATCTTCACAACACACACTGTTCTGTAACTATCTTCACAACACAAACTATAATGTAACAATCTTCAATTCACACACTATACTGTAACCATCTTCACAACACACACTATAACGTAACCATCTTCACTACACTGTATCCATCTTCACAATACACATTATAATGTAACCATCCTTACTACACACACTATACTGTAACCATCTTCACAACACACACACTATAATGTAACCATCTTCACTACACACACTATACTGTAACCATCTTCACAACACACACTATAATGTAACCATCTTCACTACATACACAATACTGTAACCGTCTTCACACAATACTGTAACCATCTTCACTACACACACACACACACACTATACTGTAACTATCTTCACAGTAACCATCTTCACTACACACTATCATCACTACACACACTATACTGTAACTCTTCACTACACACTATCTTCATAGTAACCATCTTCACTACACTCTATCATCACTGCACACTATTTTCATTACACACTATTTTTTACTGTAACCATCTTCACTACACACTATCTTCACTGTAACCATCTTAACTACACACAAAAACTTCACAATAATCATTTTCAGTACACACAATATCTTCATTGTAATCATCTTTATTATACCATAGTTTCATCACTGTAACTTTACAACATACTACGCACTATCGCACTATCTTCACCACAGTAATCGTCTTAACTAATGACAACCCTCATCATTGTAACCGTACTTACTTCACACAACCTGAAACACTGTAACCATCTATACTGTAACGACCAGCCTCGTAACTGTAGCCATCTTCCATAAATACTTAAATTTTCATCACCACCACCACAGAACACCCACCACCATCACTACACATCACCACCACACAACACCTACCGTCACTACAGAACACCACCACACAACAACTATCCTGACTACACATCACCACCACACAACACCTACCGTCACTACACATCACCACCACACAACACCTATCATCACTACACATTACCACCACACAATACCTACCATCACTACACATCACCACCAAACAACACCCACCTTCACTACACATCACCACCACACAGCACCTACCGTCACTACACATCACCACCACACAACACCTACCGTTACTACACATCACCACCACACAACACCTACAATCACGACATATGATCATCCGAGAGTAGAAATTATCCAAACACTAAACACCACAAGCTAATGTGAACAGGACATCATTAGCACCATATGGGAAGTTACCAAACAAAAGAACGTCATTTAAAAATCTAAAATAAGAGGATTCTAAATCCACACATACTACATATGTGAGACCATTACCTGAGTATGCAGCGACAGCTGGGAACCCACACCTTATGAAGCATAAAAAAAACTTGGAAAAATGGTCGAAATTTTGCCACAGGATTAATTCCACAATTAAGAGTCTTCAGCTTCGAGTCAAAGACTTGTTGAAAAAGAGAAGAGAGAGAGAGAGAGAGAGAGAGAGAGAGAGAGAGAGAGAGAGAGAGAGAGAGAGAGAGAGAGAGAGAGAGAGAGAGAGAGAGAGAGAGAGAGAGTACATGATGTGAGTACATCACTACTGGGCACCGCACTTATTAGACCAGTCGAACTATTAGCATGACTATATTTGTTGCATCTGGTATATTATTACTAGAAGTATTCGTTAGGTTCTTGATAGTGTGAAGCGGCCTGGTCAGTATGGAGAAGGAAAAGGTCTCCGGCGACGATGGCTGCCACCAGAAGAAAACCAAGTCTGTCCGCTTCTAAGAAAATATCATCAGTCAGATGCACGTCCTCGAGGACTGGGCATACGAGAGTTGGGTGTTTAGGAAAGAGGGAAAGAACTCTTGCTCCGCAAGAGCAGAGCTGAACCCCCTCAAGCACAACTAGGTGAGTACACACATTATATCCTCACTGCAACCATCTTCACTACACACACTATTCTGTAACCATCTTCACTCCACACACTATACTGTAACCATCTTCACTCCACACACTATACTATAACCATCTTCACTCCACACACTATAATGTAACCAT
This sequence comes from Procambarus clarkii, assembly GCF_040958095.1. Lineage (NCBI taxonomy): Eukaryota > Metazoa > Arthropoda > Malacostraca > Decapoda > Cambaridae > Procambarus > Procambarus clarkii. Next base: position 1,155,267 of record NW_027189148.1, on the reverse strand, counting down.
CTTTACAACACACACTATACTGTTACCATCTTCACAACACACACTATACTGTTACCATCTTCACAACACACACTGTTCTGTAACTATCTTCACAACACAAACTATAATGTAACAATCTTCAATTCACACACTATACTGTAACCATCTTCACAACACACACTATAACGTAACCATCTTCACTACACTGTATCCATCTTCACAATACACATTATAATGTAACCATCCTTACTACACACACTATACTGTAACCATCTTCACAACACACACACTATAATGTAACCATCTTCACTACACACACTATACTGTAACCATCTTCACAACACACACTATAATGTAACCATCTTCACTACATACACAATACTGTAACCGTCTTCACACAATACTGTAACCATCTTCACTACACACACACACACACTATACTGTAACTATCTTCACAGTAACCATCTTCACTACACACTATCATCACTACACACACTATACTGTAACTCTTCACTACACACTATCTTCATAGTAACCATCTTCACTACACTCTATCATCACTGCACACTATTTTCATTACACACTATTTTTTACTGTAACCATCTTCACTACACACTATCTTCACTGTAACCATCTTAACTACACACAAAAACTTCACAATAATCATTTTCAGTACACACAATATCTTCATTGTAATCATCTTTATTATACCATAGTTTCATCACTGTAACTTTACAACATACTACGCACTATCGCACTATCTTCACCACAGTAATCGTCTTAACTAATGACAACCCTCATCATTGTAACCGTACTTACTTCACACAACCTGAAACACTGTAACCATCTATACTGTAACGACCAGCCTCGTAACTGTAGCCATCTTCCATAAATACTTAAATTTTCATCACCACCACCACAGAACACCCACCACCATCACTACACATCACCACCACACAACACCTACCGTCACTACAGAACACCACCACACAACAACTATCCTGACTACACATCACCACCACACAACACCTACCGTCACTACACATCACCACCACACAACACCTATCATCACTACACATTACCACCACACAATACCTACCATCACTACACATCACCACCAAACAACACCCACCTTCACTACACATCACCACCACACAGCACCTACCGTCACTACACATCACCACCACACAACACCTACCGTTACTACACATCACCACCACACAACACCTACAATCACGACATATGATCATCCGAGAGTAGAAATTATCCAAACACTAAACACCACAAGCTAATGTGAACAGGACATCATTAGCACCATATGGGAAGTTACCAAACAAAAGAACGTCATTTAAAAATCTAAAATAAGAGGATTCTAAATCCACACATACTACATATGTGAGACCATTACCTGAGTATGCAGCGACAGCTGGGAACCCACACCTTATGAAGCATAAAAAAAACTTGGAAAAATGGTCGAAATTTTGCCACAGGATTAATTCCACAATTAAGAGTCTTCAGCTTCGAGTCAAAGACTTGTTGAAAAAGAGAAGAGAGAGAGAGAGAGAGAGAGAGAGAGAGAGAGAGAGAGAGAGAGAGAGAGAGAGAGAGAGAGAGAGAGAGAGAGAGAGAGAGAGAGAGAGAGTACATGATGTGAGTACATCACTACTGGGCACCGCACTTATTAGACCAGTCGAACTATTAGCATGACTATATTTGTTGCATCTGGTATATTATTACTAGAAGTATTCGTTAGGTTCTTGATAGTGTGAAGCGGCCTGGTCAGTATGGAGAAGGAAAAGGTCTCCGGCGACGATGGCTGCCACCAGAAGAAAACCAAGTCTGTCCGCTTCTAAGAAAATATCATCAGTCAGATGCACGTCCTCGAGGACTGGGCATACGAGAGTTGGGTGTTTAGGAAAGAGGGAAAGAACTCTTGCTCCGCAAGAGCAGAGCTGAACCCCTCAAGCACAACTAGGTGAGTACACACATTATATCCTCACTGCAACCATCTTCACTACACACACTATTCTGTAACCATCTTCACTCCACACACTATACTGTAACCATCTTCACTCCACACACTATACTATAACCATCTTCACTCCACACACTATAATGTAACCATCTTTACAACACACTATACTGTTACCATCTTCACAACACACACTATACTGTTACCATCTTCACAACACACACTGTTCTGTAACTATCTTCACAACACAAACTATAATGTAACAATCTTCAATTCACACACTATACTGTAACCATCTTCACAACACACACTATAACGTAACCATCTTCACTACACTGTATCCATCTTCACAATACACATTATAATGTAACCATCCTTACTACACACACTATACTGTAACCATCTTCACAACACACACACTATATAATGTAACCATCTTCACTACACACACTATACTGTAACCATCTTCACAACACACACTATAATGTAACCATCTTCACTACATACACAATACTGTAACCGTCTTCACACAATACTGTAACCATCTTCACTACACACACACACACACTATACTGTAACTATCTTCACAGTAACCATCTTCACTACACACTATCATCACTACACACACTATACTGTAACTCTTCACTACACACTATCTTCATAGTAACCATCTTCACTACACTCTATCATCACTGCACACTATTTTCATTACACACTATTTTTTACTGTAACCATCTTCACTACACACTATCTTCACTGTAACCATCTTAACTACACACAAAAACTTCACAATAATCATTTTCAGTACACACAATATCTTCATTGTAATCATCTTTATTATACCATAGTTTCATCACTGTAACTTTACAACATACTACGCACTATCGCACTATCTTCACCACAGTAATCGTCTTAACTAATGACAACCCTCATCATTGTAACCGTACTTACTTCACACAACCTGAAACACTGTAACCATCTATACTGTAACGACCAGCCTCGTAACTGTAGCCATCTTCCATAAACTTAAATTTTCATCACCACCACCACAGAACACCCACCACCATCACTACACATCACCACCACACAACACCTACCGTCACTACAGAACACCACCACACAACAACTATCCTGACTACACATCACCACCACACAACACCTACCGTCACTACACATCACCACCACACAACACCTATCATCACTACACATTACCACCACACAATACCTACCATCACTACACATCACCACCAAACAACACCCACCTTCACTACACATCACCACCACACAGCACCTACCGTCACTACACATCACCACCACACAACACCTACCGTTACTACACATCACCACCACACAACACCTACAATCACGACATATGATCATCCGAGAGTAGAAATTATCCAAACACTAAACACCACAAGCTAATGTGAACAGGACATCATTAGCACCATATGGGAAGTTACCAAACAAAAGAACGTCATTTAAAATCTAAAATAAGAGGATTCTAAATCCACACATACTACATATGTGAGACCATTACCTGAGTATGCAGCGACAGCTGGGAACCCACACCTTATGAAGCATAAAAAAACTTGGAAAAATGGTCGAAATTTTGCCACAGGATTAATTCCACATTAAGAGTCTTCAGCTTCGAGTCAAAGACTTGTTGAAAAGAGAGAGAGAGAGAGAGAGAGAGAGAGAGAGAGAGAGAGAGAGAGAGAGAGAGAGAGAGAGAGAGAGAGAGAGAGAGAGAGAGAGAGAGAGAGAGAGAGAGAGAGAGAGAGAGAGAGTACATGATGTGAGTACATCACTACTGGGCACCGCACTTATTAGACCAGTCGAACTATTAGCATGACTATATTTGTTGCATCTGGTATATTATTACTAGAAGTATTCGTTAGGTTCTTGATAGTGTGAAGCGGCCTGGTCAGTATGGAGAAGGAAAAGGTCTCCGGCGACGATGGCTGCCACCAGAAGAAAACCAAGTCTGTCCGCTTCTAAGAAAATATCATCAGTCAGATGCACGTCCTCGAGGACTGGGCATACGAGAGTTGGGTGTTTAGGAAAGAGGGAAAGAACTCTTGCTCCGCAAGAGCAGAGCTGAACCCCCTCAAGCACAACTAGGTGAGTACACACATTATATCCTCACTGCAACCATCTTCACTACACACACTATTCTGTAACCATCTTCACTCCACACACTATACTGTAACCATCTTCACTCCACACACTATACTATAACCATCTTCACTCCACACACTATAATGTAACCATCTTTACAACACACACTATACTGTTACCATCTTCACAACACACACTAACTATACATGTAACCATCTTCAATTCACACACTATACTGTAACCATCTTCACAACACACACTATAACGTAACCATCTTCACTACACTGTATCCATCTTCACAATACACATTATAATGTAACCATCCTTACTACACACACTATACTGTAACCATCTTCACACACACACACTATAATGTAACCATCTTCACTACACACACTATACTGTAACCATCTTCACAACACACACTATAATGTAACCATCTTCACTACATACACAATACTGTAACCGTCTTCACACAATACTGTAACCATCTTCACTACACACACACACACACACACATACTGTAACTATCTTCACAGTAACCATCTTCACTACACACTATCATCACTACACACACTATACTGTAACTCTTCACTACACACTATCTTCATAGTAACCATCTTCACTACACTCTATCATCACTGCACACTATTTTCATTACACACTATTTTTTACTGTAACCATCTTCACTACACACTATCTTCACTGTAACCATCTTAACTACACACAAAAACTTCACAATAATCATTTTCAGTACACACAATATCTTCATTGTAATCATCTTTATTATACCATAGTTTCATCACTGTAACTTTACAACATACTACGCACTATCGCACTATCTTCACCACAGTAATCGTCTTAACTAATGACAACCCTCATCATTGTAACCGTACTTACTTCACACAACCTGAAACACTGTAACCATCTATACTGTAACGACCAGCCTCGTAACTGTAGCCATCTTCCATAAATACTTAAATTTTCATCACCACCACCACAGAACACCCACCACCATCACTACACATCACCACCACACAACACCTACCGTCACTACAGAACACCACCACACACAACTATCCTGACTACACATCACCACCACACAACACCTACCGTCACTACACATCACCACCACACAACACCTATCATCACTACACATTACCACCACACAATACCTACCATCACTACACATCACCACCAAACAACACCCACCTTCACTACACATCACCACCACACAGCACCTACCGTCACTACACATCACCACCACACAACACCTACCGTTACTACACATCACCACCACACAACACCTACAATCACGACATATGATCATCCGAGAGTAGAAATTATCCAAACACTAAACACCACAAGCTAATGTGAACAGGACATCATTAGCACCATATGGGAAGTTACCAAACAAAAGAACGTCATTTAAAAATCTAAAATAAGAGGATTCTAAATCCACACATACTACATATGTGAGACCATTACCTGAGTATGCAGCGACAGCTGGGAACCCACACCTTATGAAGCATAAAAAAACTTGGAAAAATGGTCGAAATTTTGCCACAGGATTAATTCCACAATTAAGAGTCTTCAGCTTCGAGTCAAAGACTTGTTGAAAAAGAGAGAGAGAGAGAGAGAGAGAGAGAGAGAGAGAGAGAGAGAGAGAGAGAGAGAGAGAGAGAGAAGAGAGACGAGAGAGAGAGAGAGAGAGAGAGAGAGAGTATGATGTGAGTACATTACTACTGGGCAATCGCACTTAATAGACCAGTCGAACTATTAGCATGACTATATTTGTTGCATCTGGTATATTATTACTAGAAGTATTCGTTAGGTTCTTGATAGTGTGAAGCGGCCTGGTCAGTATGGAGAAGGAAAAGGTCTCCGGCGACGATGGCTGCACCAGAAGAAAACCAAGTCTGTCCGCTTCTAAGAAAATATCATCAGTCAGATGCACGTCCTCGAGGACTGGGCATACGAGAGTTGGGTGTTTAGGAAAGAGGGAAAGAACTCTTGCTCCGCAAGAGCAGAGCTGAACCCCCTCAAGCACAACTAGGTGAGTACACACATTATATCCTCACTGCAACCATCTTCACTACACACACTATTCTGTAACCATTCTTCACTCCACACACTATACTGTAACCATCTTCACTCCACACACTATACTATAACCATCTTCACTCCACACACTATAATGTAACCATCTTTACAACACACACTATACTGTTACCATCTTCACAACACACACTATACTGTTACCATCTTCACAACACACACTGTTCTGTAACTATCTTCACAACACAAACTATAATGTAACAATCTTCAATTCACACACTATACTGTAACCATCTTCACAACACACACTATAACGTAACCATCTTCACTACACTGTATCCATCTTCACAATACACATTATAATGTAACCATCCTTACTACACACACTATACTGTAACCATCTTCACAACACACACACTATAATGTAACCATCTTCACTACACACACTATACTGTAACCATCTTCACAACACACACTATAATGTAACCATCTTCACTACATACACAATACTGTAACCGTCTTCACACAATACTGTAACCATCTTCACTACACACACACACACACACACTATACTGTAACTATCTTCACAGTAACCATCTTCACTACACACTATCATCACTACACACACTATACTGTAACTCTTCACTACACACTATCTTCATAGTAACCATCTTCACTACACTCTATCATCACTGCACACTATTTTCATTACACACTATTTTTTACTGTAACCATCTTCACTACACACTATCTCACTGTAACCATCTTAACTACACACAAAAACTTCACAATAATCATTTTCAGTACACACAATATCTTCATTGTAATCATCTTTATTATACCATAGTTTCATCACTGTAACTTTACAACATACTACGCACTATCGCACTATCTTCACCACAGTAATCGTCTTAACTAATGACAACCCTCATCATTGTAACCGTACTTACTTCACACAACCTGAAACACTGTAACCATCTATACTGTAACGACCAGCCTCGTAACTGTAGCCATCTTCCATAAATACTTAAATTTTCATCACCACCACCACAGAACACCCACCACCATCACTACACATCACCACCACACAACACCTACCGTCACTACGGAACACCACCACACAACAACTATCCTGACTACACATCACCACCACACAACACCTACCGTCACTACACATCACCACCACACAACACCTATCATCACTACACATTACCACCACACAATACCTACCATCACTACACATCACCACCAAACAACACCCACCTTCACTACACATCACCACCACACAGCACCTACCGTCACTACACATCACCACCACACAACACCTACCGTTACTACACATCACCACCACACAACACCTACAATCACGACATATGATCATCCGAGAGTAGAAATTATCCAAACACTAAACACCACAAGCTAATGTGAACAGGACATCATTAGCACCATATGGGAAGTTACCAAACAAAAGAACGTCATTTAAAAATCTAAAATAAGAGGATTCTAAATCCACACATACTACATATGTGAGACCATTACCTGAGTATGCAGCGACAGCTGGGAACCCACACCTTATGAAGCATAAAAAAAACTTGGAAAAATTTTCGAAATTTTGCCACAGGATTAATTCCACAATTAAGAGTCTTCAGCTTCGAGTCAAAGACTTGTTGAAAAAGAGAGAGAGAGAGAGAGAGAGAGAGAGAGAGAGGAGAGAGAGAGAGAGAGAGAGAGAGAGAGAGAGAGAGAGAGAGAGAGAGAGAGAGAGAGAGAGAGAGAGAGAGAGAGAGAGAGAGAGAGAGAGAGAGAGAGAGAGAGAGAGAGAGAGAGAGAGAGAGAGAGAGAGAGAGAGAGAGAGAGAGAGAGAGAGAGAGAGAGAGAGAGAGAGAGAGAGAGAGAGAGAGAGAGAGAGAGAGAGAGAGAGAGAGAGAGAGAGAGAGAGAGAGAGAGAGAGAGAGAGAGAGAGAGAGAGAGAGAGAGTACATGATGTGAGTACATCACTACTGGGCACCGCACTTATTAGACCAGTCGAACTATTAGCATGACTATATTTGTTGCATCTGGTATATTATTACTAGAAGTATTCGTTAGGTTCTTGATAGTGTGAAGCGGCCTGGTCAGTATGGAGAATTAGAGAGAGAGAGAGAGAGAGAGAGAGAGAGAGAGAGAGAGAGAGAGAGAGAGAGAGAGAGAGAGAGAGAGAGAGAGAGAGAGAGAGAGAGAGAGAGAGAGAGAGAGAGAGAGAGAGAGAGAGAGAGAGAGAGAGAGAGAGAGAGAGAGAGAGAGAGAGAGAGAGAGAGAGAGAGAGAGAGAGAGAGAGAGAGAGAGAGAGAGAGAGAGAGAGAGAGAGAGAGAGAGAGAGAGAGAGAGAGAGAGAGAGTACATGATGTGAGTACATCACTACTGGGCACCGCACTTATTAGACCAGTCGAACTATTAGCATGACTATATTTGTTGCATCTGGTATATTATTACTAGAAGTATTCGTTAGGTTCTTGATAGTGTGAAGCGGCCTGGTCAGTATGGAGAATTAGAGAGAGAGAGAGAGAGAGAGAGAGAGAGAGAGAGAGAGAGAGAGAGAGAGAGAGAGAGAGAGAGAGAGAGAGAGAGAGAGAGAGAGAGAGAGAGAGAGAGAGAGAGAGAGAGAGAGAGAGAGAGAGAGAGAGAGAGAGAGAGAGAGAGAGAGAGAGAGAGAGAGAGAGAGAGAGAGAGAGAGAGAGAGAGAGAGAGAGAGAGAGAGTACATGATGTGAGTACATCACTACTGGGCACCGCACTTATTAGACCAGTCGAACTATTAGCATGACTATATTTGTTGCATCTGGTATATTATTACTAGAAGTATTCGTTAGGTTCTTGATAGTGTGAAGCGGCCTGGTCAGTATGGAGAAGGAAAAGGTCTCCGGCGACGATGGCTGCCACCAGAAGAAAACCAAGTCTGTCCGCTTCTAAGAAAATATCATCAGTCAGATGCACGTCCTCGAGGACTGGGCATACGAGAGTTGGGTGTTTAGGAAAGAGGGAAAGAACTCTTGCTCCGCAAGAGCAGAGCTGAACCCCCTCAAGCACAACTAGGTGAGTACACACATTATATCCTCACTGCAACCATCTTCACTACACACACTATTCTGTAACCATCTTCACTCCACACACTATACTGTAACCATCTTCACTCCACACACTATACGTATAACCATCTTCACTCCACACACTATAATGTAACCATCTTTACAACACACACTATACTGTTACCATCTTCACAACACACACTATACTGTTACCATCTTCACAACACACACTGTTCTGTAACTATCTTCACAACACAAACTATAATGTAACAATCTTCAATTCACACACTATACTGTAACCATCTTCACAACACACACTATAACGTAACCATCTTCACTACACTGTATCCATCTTCACAATACACATTATAATGTAACCATCCTTACTACACACACTATACTGTAACCATCTTCACAACACACACACTATAATGTAACCATCTTCACTACACACACTATACTGTAACCATCTTCACAACACACACTATAATGTAACCATCTTCACTACATACACAATACTGTAACCGTCTTCACACAATACTGTAACCATCTTCACTACACACACACACACACACACTATACTGTAACTATCTTCACAGTAACCATCTTCACTACACACTATCATCACTACACACACTATACTGTAACTCTTCACTACACACTATCTTCATAGTAACCATCTTCACTACACTCTATCATCACTGCACACTATTTTCATTACACACTATTTTTTACTGTAACCATCTTCACTACACACTATCTTCACTGTAACCATCTTAACTACACACAAAAACTTCACAATAATCATTTTCAGTACACACAATATCTTCATTGTAATCATCTTTATTATACCATAGTTTCATCACTGTAACTTTACAACATACTACGCACAATCGCACTATCTTCACCACAGTAATCGTCTTAACTAATGACAACCCTCATCATTGTAACCGTACTTACTTCACACAACCTGAAACACTGTAACCATCTATACTGTAACGACCAGCCTCGTAACTGTAGCCATCTTCCATAAATACTTAAATTTTCATCACCACCACCACAGAACACCCACCACCATCACTACACATCACCACCACACAACACCTACCGTCACTACAGAACACCACCACACAACAACTATCCTGACTACACATCACCACCACACAACACCTACCGTCACTACACATCACCACCACACAACACCTATCATCACTACACATTACCACCACACAATACCTACCATCACTACACATCACCACCAAACAACACCCACCTTCACTACACATCACCACCACACAGCACCTACCGTCACTACACATCACCACCACACAACACCTACCGTTACTACACATCACCACCACACAACACCTACAATCACGACATATGATCATCCGAGAGTAGAAATTATCCAAACACTAAACACCACAAGCTAATGTGAACAGGACATCATTAGCACCATATGGGAAGTTACCAAACAAAAGAACGTCATTTAAAAATCTAAAATAAGAGGATTCTAAATCCACACATACTACATATGTGAGACCATTACCTGAGTATGCAGCGACAGCTGGGAACCCCACACCTTATGAAGCATAAAAAAAACTTGGAAAAATTTTCGAAATTTTGCCACAGGATTAATTCCACAATTAAGAGTCTTCAGCTTCGAGTCAAAGACTTGTTTAAAAGAGAAGAGAGAGAGAGAGAGAGAGAGAGAGAGAGAGAGAGAGAGAGAGAGAGAGAGAGAGAGAGAGAGAGAGGAGAGAGAGAGAGAGAGAGAGAGAGAGAGAGAGAGAGAGAGAGAGAGAGAGAGAGAGAGAGAGAGAGAGAGAGAGAGAGAGAGAGAGAGAGAGAGAGAGAGAGAGAGAGAGAGAGAGAGAGAGAGAGAGAGAGAGAGAGAGAGAGAGAGAGAGTACATGATGTGAGTACATCACTACTGGGCACCGCACTTATTAGACCAGTCGAACTATTAGCATGACTATATTTGTTGCATCTGGTATATTATTACTAGAAGTATTCGTTAGGTTCTTGATAGTGTGAAGCGGCCTGGTCAGTATGGAGAAGGAAAAGGTCTCCGGCGACGATGGCTGCCACCAGAAGAAAACCAAGTCTGTCCGCTTCTAAGAAAATATCCTCAGTCAGATGCACGTCCTCGAGGACTGGGCATACGAGAGTTGGGTGTTTAGGAAAGAGGGAAAGAACTCTTGCTCCGCAAGAGCAGAGCTGAACCCCCTCAAGCACAACTAGGTGAGTACACACATTATATCCTCACTGCAACCATCTTCACTACACACACTATTCTGTAACCATCTTCACTCCACACACTATACTGTAACCATCTTCACTCCACACACTATACTATAACCATCTTCACTCCACACACTATAATGTAACCATCTTTACAACACACACTATACTGTTACCATCTTCACAACACACACTATACTGTTACCATCTTCACAACACACACTGTTCTGTAACTATCTTCACAACACAAACTATAATGTAACAATCTTCAATTCACACACTATACTGTAACCATCTTCACAACACACACTATAACGTAACCATCTTCACTACACTGTATCCATCTTCACAATACACATTATAATGTAACCATCCTTACTACACACACTATACTGTAACCATCTTCACAACACACACACTATAATGTAACCATCTTCACTACACACACTATACTGTAACCATCTTCACAACACACACTATAATGTAACCATCTTCACTACATACACAATACTGTAACCGTCTTCACACAATACTGTAACCATCTTCACTACACACACACACACACACACTATACTGTAACTATCTTCACAGTAACCATCTTCACTACACACTATCATCACTACACACACTATACTGTAACTCTTCACTACACACTATCTTCATAGTAACCATCTTCACTACACTCTATCATCACTGCACACTATTTTCATTACACACTATTTTTTACTGTAACCATCTTCACTACACACTATCTTCACTGTAACCATCTTAACTACACACAAAAACTTCACAATAATCATTTTCAGTACACACAATATCTTCATTGTAATCATCTTTATTATACCATAGTTTCATCACTGTAACTTTACAACATACTACGCACAATCGCACTATCTTCACCACAGTAATCGTCTTAACTAATGACAACCCTCATCATTGTAACCGTACTTACTTCACACAACCTGAAACACTGTAACCATCTATACTGTAACGACCAGCCTCGTAACTGTAGCCATCTTCCATAAATACTTAAATTTTCATCACCACCACCACAGAACACCCACCACCATCACTACACATCATCACCTCACAACACCTACCGTCACTACAGAACACCACCACACAACAACTATCCTGACTACACATCACCACCACACAACACCTACCGTCACTACACATCACCACCACACAACACCTATCATCACTACACATTACCACCACACAATACCTACCATCACTACACATCACCACCAAACAACACCCACCTTCACTACACATCACCACCACACAGCACCTACCGTCACTACACATCACCACCACACAACACCTACCGTTACTACACATCACCACCACACAACACCTACAATCACGACATATGATCATCCGAGAGTAGAAATTATCCAAACACTAAACACCACAAGCTAATGTGAACAGGACATCATTAGCACCATATGGGAAGTTACCAAACAAAAGAACGTCATTTAAAAATCTAAAATAAGAGGATTCTAAATCCACACATACTACATATGTGAGACCATTACCTGAGTATGCAGCGACCGCTGGGAACCCACACCTTATGAAGCATAAAAAAAACTTGGAAAAATTTTCGAAATTTTGCCACAGGATTAATTCCACAATTAAGAGTCTTCAGCTTCGAGTCAAAGACTTGTTGAAAAAGAGAGAGAGAGAGAGAGAGAGAGAGAGAGAGAGAGAGAGAGAGAGAGAGAGAGAGAGAGAGAGAGAGAGAGAGAGAGAGAGAGAGAGAGAGAGAGAGAGAGAGAGAGAGAGAGAGAGAGAGAGAGAGAGAGAGAGAGAGAGAGAGAGAGAGAGAGAGAGAGAGAGAGAGAGAGAGAGAGAGAGAGAGAGAGAGAGAGAGAGAGAGAGAGAGAGAGAGAGAGAGAGAGAGAGAGAGAGAGAGTACATGATGTGAGTACATCACTACTGGGCACCGCACTTATTAGACCAGTCGAACTATTAGCATGACTATATTTGTTGCATCTGGTATATTATTACTAGAAGTATTCGTTAGGTTCTTGATAGTGTGAAGCGGCCTGGTCAGTATGGAGAAGGAAAAGGTCTCCGGCGACGATGGCTGCCACCAGAAGAAAACCAAGTCTGTCCGCTTCTAAGAAAATATCATCAGTCAGATGCACGTCCTCGAGGACTGGGCATACGAGAGTTGGGTGTTTAGGAAAGAGGGAAAGAACTCTTGCTCCGCAAGAGCAGAGCTGAACCCCCTCAAGCACAACTAGGTGAGTACACACATTATATCCTCACTGCAACCATCTTCACTACACACACTATTCTGTAACCATCTTCACTCCACACACTATACTGTAACCATCTTCACTCCACACACTATACTATAACCATCTTCACTCCACACACTATAATGTAACCATCTTTACAACACACACTATACTGTTACCATCTTCACAACACACACTATACTGTTACCATCTTCACAACACACACTGTTCTGTAAGTATCTTCACAACACAAACTATAATGTAACAATCTTCAATTCACACACTATACTGTAACCATCTTCACAACACACACTATAACGTAACCATCTTCACTACACTGTATCCATCTTCACAATACACATTATAATGTAACCATCCTTACTACACACACTATACTGTAACCATCTTCACAACACACACACTATAATGTAACCATCTTCACTACACACACTATACTGTAACCATCTTCACAACACACACTATAATGTAACCATCTTCACTACATACACAATACTGTAACCGTCTTCACACAATACTGTAACCATCTTCACTACACACACACACACACACACTATACTGTAACTACCTTCACAGTAACCATCTTCACTACACACTATCATCACTACACACACTATACTGTAACTCTTCACTACACACTATCTTCATAGTAACCATCTTCACTACACTCTATCATCACTGCACACTATTTTCATTACACACTATTTTTTACTGTAACCATCTTCACTACACACTATCTTCACTGTAACCATCTTAACTACACACAAAAACTTCACAATAATAATTTTCAGTACACACAATATCTTCATTGTAATCATCTTTATTATACCATAGTTTCATCACTGTAACTTTACAACATACTACGCACAATCACACTATCTTCACCACAGTAATCGTCTTAACTAATGACAACCCTTATCATTGTAACCGTACTTACTTCACACAACCTGAAACACTGTAACCATCTATACTGTAACGACCAGCCTCGTAACTGTAGCCATCTTCCATAAATACTTAAATTTTCATCACCACCACCACAGAACACCCACCACCATCACTACACATCACCACCACACAACACCTACCGTCACTACAGAACACCACCACACAACAACTATCCTGACTACACATCACCACCACACAACACCTACCGTCACTACACATCACCACCACCACAACACCTATCATCACTACACATTACCACCACACAATACCTACCATCACTACACATCACCACCAAACAACACCCACCTTCACTACACATCACCACCACACAGCACCTACCGTCACTACACATCACCACCACACAACACCTACCGTTACTACACATCACCACCACACAACACCTACAATCACGACATATGATCATCCGAGAGTAGAAATTATCCAAACACTAAACACCACAAGCTAATGTGAACAGGACATCATTAGCACCATATGGGAAGTTACCAAACAAAAGAACGTCATTTAAAAATCTAAAATAAGAGGATTCTAAATCCACACATACTACATATGTGAGACCATTACCTGAGTATGCAGCGACAGCTGGGAACCCACACCTTATGAAGCATAAAAAAACTTGGAAAAATGGTCGAAATTTTGCCACAGGATTAATTCCACAATTAAGAGTCTTCAGCTTCGAGTCAAAGACTTGTTGAAAAAGAGA
Source organism: Procambarus clarkii (assembly GCF_040958095.1). Taxonomy (NCBI): domain Eukaryota; kingdom Metazoa; phylum Arthropoda; class Malacostraca; order Decapoda; family Cambaridae; genus Procambarus; species Procambarus clarkii. The sequence goes on along the minus strand of NW_027189148.1, from coordinate 1,139,899 downwards.
AAGAGAGAGAGAGAGAGAGAGAGAGAGAGAGAGAGAGAGAGAGAGAGAGAGAGAGAGAGAGAGAGAGAGAGAGAGAGAGAGAGAGAGAGAGAGAGAGAGAGAGAGAGAGAGAGAGAGAGAGAGAGAGAGAGAGAGAGAGAGAGAGAGAGAGAGAGAGAGAGAGAGAGAGAGAGAGAGAGAGAGAGAGGAGAGAGAGAGAGAGAGAGAGAGAGAGAGAGAGAGAGAGAGAGAGAGAGAGAGAGAGAGAGAGAGAGAGAGAGAGAGAGAGAGAGAGAGAGAGAGAGAGAGAGAGAGAGAGAGAGAGAGAGAGAGAGAGAGAGAGAGAGAGAGAGAGAGAGAGAGAGAGAGAGAGAGAGAGAGTACATGATGTGAGTACATCACTACTGGGCACCGCACTTATTAGACCAGTCGAACTATTAGCATGACTATATTTGTTGCATCTGGTATATTATTACTAGAAGTATTCGTTAGGTTCTTGATAGTGTGAAGCGGCCTGGTCAGTATGGAGAAGGAAAAGGTCTCCGGCGACGATGGCTGCCACCAGAAGAAAACCAAGTCTGTCCGCTTCTAAGAAAATATCATCAGTCAGATGCACGTCCTCGAGGACTGGGCATACGAGAGTTGGGTGTTTAGGAAAGAGGGAAAGAACTCTTGCTCCGCAAGAGCAGAGCTGAACCCCCTCAAGCACAACTAGGTGAGTACACACATTATATCCTCACTGCAACCATCTTCACTACACACACTATTCTGTAACCATCTTCACTCCACACACTATACTGTAACCATCTTCACTCCACACACTATACTATAACCATCTTCACTCCACACACTATAATGTAACCATCTTTACAACACACACTATACTGTTACCATCTTCACAACACACACTATACTGTTACCATCTTCACAACACACACTGTTCTGTAACTATCTTCACAACACAAACTATAATGTAACAATCTTCAATTCACACACTATACTGTAACCATCTTCACAACACACACTATAACGTAACCATCTTCACTACACTGTATCCATCTTCACAATACACATTATAATGTAACCATCCTTACTACACACACTATACTGTAACCATCTTCACAACACACACACTATAATGTAACCATCTTCACTACACACACTATACTGTAACCATCTTCACAACACACACTATAATGTAACCATCTTCACTACATACACAATACTGTAACCGTCTTCACACAATACTGTAACCATCTTCACTACACACACACACACACACACACTATACTGTAACTATCTTCACAGTAACCATCTTCACTACACACTATCATCACTACACACACTATACTGTAACTCTTCACTACACACTATCTTCATAGTAACCATCTTCACTACACTCTATCATCACTGCACACTATTTTCATTACACACTATTTTTTACTGTAACCATCTTCACTACACACTATCTTCACTGTAACCATCTTAACTACACACAAAAACTTCACAATAATCATTTTCAGTACACACAATATCTTCATTGTAATCATCTTTATTATACCATAGTTTCATCACTGTAACTTTACAACATACTACGCACAATCGCACTATCTTCACCACAGTAATCGTCTTAACTAATGACAACCCTCATCATTGTAACCGTACTTACTTCACACAACCTGAAACACTGTAACCATCTATACTGTAACGACCAGCCTCGTAACTGTAGCCATCTTCCATAAATACTTAAATTTTCATCACCACCACCACAGAACACCCACCACCATCACTACACATCACCACCACACAACACCTACCGTCACTACAGAACACCACCACACAACAACTATCCTGACTACACATCACCACCACACAACACCTACCGTCACTACACATCACCACCACACAACACCTATCATCACTACACATTACCACCACACAATACCTACCATCACTACACATCACCACCAAACAACACCCACCTTCACTACACATCACCACCACACAGCACCTACCGTCACTACACATCACCACCACACAACACCTACCGTTACTACACATCACCACCACACAACACCTACAATCACGACATATGATCATCCGAGAGTAGAAATTATCCAAACACTAAACACCACAAGCTAATGTGAACAGGACATCATTAGCACCATATGGAAGTTACCAAACAAAAGAACGTCATTTAAAAATCTAAAATAAGAGGATTCTAAATCCACACATACTACATATGTGAGACCATTACCTGAGTATGCAGCGACAGCTGGGAACCCACACCTTATGAAGCATAAAAAAAACTTGGAAAAATGGTCGAAATTTTGCCACAGGATTAATTCCACAATTAAGAGTCTTCAGCTTCGAGTCAAAGACTTGTTGAAAAAGAGAAAGAGAGAGAGAGAGAGAGAGAGAGAGAGAGAGAGAGAGAGAGAGAGAGAGAGAGAGAGAGAGAGAGAGAGAGAGAGAGAGAGAGAGGAGAGAGAGAGAGAGAGAGAGAGAGAGAGAGAGAGAGAGAGAGAGAGAGAGAGAGAGAGAGGAGAGAGAGAGAGAGAGAGAGAGAGAGAGAGAGAGAGAGAGAGAGAGAGAGAGAGAGAGAGAGAGAGAGAGAGAGAGAGAGAGAGAGAGAGAGAGAGAGAGAGAGAGAGAGAGAGAGAGAGAGAGAGAGAGAGAGAGAGAGAGAGAGAGAGAGAGAGAGAGAGAGAGAGAGAGAGAGAGAGAGAGAGAGAGAGAGAGAGAGAGAGAGAGAGAGAGAGAGAGAGAGAGAGAGAGAGAGATGAGAGAGAGAGAGAGAGAGAGAGAGAGAGTACATGATGTGAGTACATCACTACTGGGCACCGCACTTATTAGACCAGTCGAACTATTAGCATGACTATATTTGTTGCATCTGGTATATTATTACTAGAAGTATTCGTTAGGTTCTTGATAGTGTGAAGCGGCCTGGTCAGTATGGAGAAGGAAAAGGTCTCCGGCGACGATGGCTGCCACCAGAAGAAAACCAAGTCTGTCCGCTTCTAAGAAATATCATCAGTCAGATGCACGTCCTCGAGGACTGGGCATACGAGAGGTTGGGTGTTTAGGAAAGAGGGAAAGAACTCTTGCTCCGCAAGAGCAGAGCTGAACCCCCTCAAGCACAACTAGGTGAGTACACACATTATATCCTCACTGCAACCATCTTCACTACACACACTATTCTGTAACCATCTTCACTCCACACACTATACTGTAACCATCTTCACTCCACACACTATACTATAACCATCTTCACTCCACACACTATAATGTAACCATCTTTACAACACACACTATACTGTTACCATCTTCACAACACACACTATACTGTTACCATCTTCACAACACACACTGTTCTGTAACTATCTTCACAACACAAACTATAATGTAACAATCTTCAATTCACACACTATACTGTAACCATCTTCACAACACACACTATAACGTAACCATCTTCACTACACTGTATCCATCTTCACAATACACATTATAATGTAACCATCCTTACTACACACACTATACTGTAACCATCTTCACAACACACACACTATAATGTAACCATCTTCACTACACACACTATACTGTAACCATCTTCACAACACACACTATAATGTAACCATCTTCACTACATACACAATACTGTAACCGTCTTCACACAATACTGTAACCATCTTCACTACACACACACACACACACACACTATACTGTAACTATCTTCACAGTAACCATCTTCACTACACACTATCATCACTACACACACTATACTGTAACTCTTCACTACACACTATCTTCATAGTAACCATCTTCACTACACTCTATCATCACTGCACACTATTTTCATTACACACTATTTTTTACTGTAACCATCTTCACTACACACTATCTTCACTGTAACCATCTTAACTACACACAAAAACTTCACAATAATCATTTTCAGTACACACAATATCTTCATTGTAATCATCTTTATTATACCATAGTTTCATCACTGTAACTTTACAACATACTACGCACAATCGCACTATCTTCACCACAGTAATCGTCTTAACTAATGACAACCCTCATCATTGTAACCGTACTTACTTCACACAACCTGAAACACTGTAACCATCTATACTGTAACGACCAGCCTCGTAACTGTAGCCATCTTCCATAAATACTTAAATTTTCATCACCACCACCACAGAACACCCACCACCATCACTACACATCACCACCACACAACACCTACCGTCACTACAGAACACCACCACACAACAACTATCCTGACTACACATCACCACCACACAACACCTACCGTCACTACACATCACCACCACACAACACCTATCATCACTACACATTACCACCACACAATACCTACCATCACTACACATCACCACCAAACAACACCCACCTTCACTACACATCACCACCACACAGCACCTACCGTCACTACACATCACCACCACACAACACCTACCGTTACTACACATCACCACCACACAACACCTACAATCACGACATATGATCATCCGAGAGTAGAAATTATCCAAACACTAAACACCACAAGCTAATGTGAACAGGACATCATTAGCACCATATGGGAAGTTACCAAACAAAAGAACGTCATTTAAAAATCTAAAATAAGAGGATTCTAAATCCACACATACTACATATGTGAGACCATTACCTGAGTATGCAGCGACAGCTGGGAACCCACACCTTATGAAGCATAAAAAAAACTTGGAAAAATGGTCGAAATTTTGCCACAGGATTAATTCCACAATTAAGAGTCTCAGCTTCGAGTCAAAGACTTGTTGAAAAAGAGAAAGAGAGAGAGAGAGAGAGAGAGAGAGAGAGAGAGAGAGAGAGAGAGAGAGAGAGA
>NW_027189148.1:1115035-1130035 GCF_040958095.1 Procambarus clarkii | reverse complement strand
TGCCACAGGATTAATTCCACAATTAAGAGTCTTCAGCTTCGAGTCAAAGACTTGTTGAAAAAGAGAAAGAGAGAGAGAGAGAGAGAGAGAGAGAGAGAGAGGAGAGAGAGAGAGAGAGAGAGAGACGAGAGAGAGAGAGAGAGAGAGAGAGAGAAGAGAGAGAGAGAGACGGAGACGAGAGAGAGAGAGAGAGAGAGAGAGAGAGAGAGAGAGAGAGAGAGAGAGACAGAGAGAGACAGAGAGAGACGGAGAGAGAGAGAGAGAGAGAGAGAGAGAGGAGAGAGAGAGAGAGAGAGGAGAGACGAGAGGAGAGAGAGAGAGAGAGAGAGAGAGAGAGAGAGTATGACGTGAGTAACTTACTACTGGGGCATCGCACTTAATAGACCAGTCGAACTATTAGCATGACTATAATTCTTGCATCTGGTATATTATTACTAGAAGTATTCTTTAGGTTCTTGATAGTGTGAAGCGGCCCTGGTCAGTATGGAGAAGGAAAAGGTCTCCGGCGACCGATGGCTGCCACCAGAAGAAAACCAAGTCTGTCCGCTTCTAAGAAAATATCATCAGTCAGATGCACGTCCTCGAGGACTGGGCATATCTGAGAGTTGGGTGTTTAGGAAAGAGGGAAGAACTCTTGCTCCGCAAGAGCAGAGCTGAACCCCCTCAAGCACAACTAGGTGAGTACACACATTATATCCTCACTGCAACCATCTTCACTACACACACTATTCTGTAACCATCTTCACTCCACACACTATACTGTAACCATCTTCACTCCACACACTATACTATAACCATCTTCACTCCACACACTATAATGTAACCATCTTTACAACACACACTATACTGTTACCATCGTCACAACACACACTATACTGTTACCATCTTCACAACACACACTGTTCTGTAACTATCTTCACAACACAAACTATAATGTAACAATCTTCAATTCACACACTATACTGTAACCATCTTCACAACACACACTATAACGTAACCATCTTCACTACACTGTATCCATCTTCACAATACACATTATAATGTAACCATCCTTACTACACACACTATACTGTAACCATCTTCACAACACACACACTATAATGTAACCATCTTCACTACACACACTATACTGTAACCATCTTCACAACACACACTATAATGTAACCATCTTCACTACATACACAATACTGTAACCGTCTTCACACAATACTGTAACCATCTTCACTACACACACACACACACACTATACTGTAACTATCTTCACAGTAACCATCTTCACTACACACTATCATCACTACACACACTATACTGTAACTCTTCACTACACACTATCTTCATAGTAACCATCTTCACTACACTCTATCATCACTGCACACTATTTTCATTACACACTTTTTTACTGTAACCATCTTCACTACACACTATCTTCACTGTAACCATCTTAACTACACACAAAAACTTCACAATAATCATTTTCAGTACACACAATATCTTCATTGTAATCATCTTTATTATACCATAGTTTCATCACTGTAACTTTACAACATACTACGCACTATCGCACTATCTTCACCACAGTAATCGTCTTAACTAATGACAACCCTCATCATTGTAACCGTACTTACTTCACACAACCTGAAACACTGTAACCATCTATACTGTAACGACCAGCCTCGTAACTGTAGCCATCTTCCATAAATACTTAAATTTTCATCACCACCACCACAGAACACCCACCACCATCACTACACATCACCACCACACAACACCTACCGTCACTACAGAACACCACCACACAACAACTATCCTGACTACACATCACCACCACACAACACCTACCGTCACTACACATCACCACCACACAACACCTATCATCACTACACATTACCACCACACAATACCTACCATCACTACACATCACCACCAAACAACACCCACCTTCACTACACATCACCACCACACAGCACCTACCGTCACTACACATCACCACCACACAACACCTACCGTTACTACACATCACCACCACACAACACCTACAATCACGACATATGATCATCCGAGAGTAGAAATTATCCAAACACTAAACACCACAAGCTAATGTGAACAGGACATCATTAGCACCATATGGGAAGTTACCAAACAAAAGAACGTCATTTAAAAATCTAAAATAAGAGGATTCTAAATCCACACATACTACATATGTGAGACCATTACCTGAGTATGCAGCGACAGCTGGGAACCCACACCTTATGAAGCATAAAAAAAACTTGGAAAAATGGTCGAAATTTTGCCACAGGATTAATTCCACAATTAAGAGTCTTCAGCTTCGAGTCAAAGACTTGTTGAAAAAGAGAAAGAGAGAGAGAGAGAGAGAGAGAGAGAGAGAGAGAGAGAGAGAGAGAGAGAGAGAGAGAGAGAGAGAGAGAGAGAGAGAGAGAGAGAGAGAGAGAGAGAGAGAGAGAGAGAGAGAGAGAGAGAGAGAGAGAGAGAGAGAGAGAGAGAGAGAGAGAGAGAGAGAGAGAGAGAGAGAGAGAGAGAGAGAGAGAGAGAGAGAGAGAGAGAGAGAGAGAGAGAGGAGAGAGAGAGAGAGAGAGAGAGAGAGAGAGAGAGGAGAGAGAGAGAGAGAGAGGAGAGAGGAGAGAGAGAGAGAGAGAGAGAGAGAGAGAGAGAGAGAGAGAGAGAGAGAGAGAGAGAGAGAGAGAGAGAGAGAGAGAGAGAGAGAGAGAGAGAGAGAGAGAGAGAGAGAGAGAGAGAGAGAGAGAGAGAGAGAGAGAAATAGACAAGGAAGAGAATAGATAAAGAGAAGGAGAGAGAGAGAGAGAGTATGATGTGAGTACATTACTACTGGGCATCGCACTTAATAGACCAGTCGAACTATTAGCATGACTATAATTCTTGCATCTGGTATATTATTACTAGAAGTATTCTTTAGGTTCTTGATAGTGTGAAGCGGCCTGGTCAGTATGGAGAAGGAAAAGGTCTCCGGCGACGATGGCTGCCACCAGAAGAAAACCAAGTCTGTCCGCTTCTAAGAAAATATCATCAGTCAGATGCACGTCCTCGAGGACTGGGCATACGAGAGTTGGGTGTTTAGGAAAGAGGGAAAGAACTCTTGCTCCGCAAGAGCAGAGCTGAACCCCCTCAAGCACAACTAGGTGAGTACACACATTATATCCTCACTGCAACCATCTTCACTACACACACTATTCTGTAACCATCTTCACTCCACACACTATACTGTAACCATCTTCACTCCACACACTATACTATAACCATCTTCACTCCACACACTATAATGTAACCATCTTTACAACACACACTATACTGTTACCATCTTCACAACACACACTATACTGTTACCATCTTCACAACACACACTGTTCTGTAACTATCTTCACAACACAAACTATAATGTAACAATCTTCAATTCACACACTATACTGTAACCATCTTCACAACACACACGTAACCATCTTCAACAATCCATCTTCACAATACACATTATAATGTAACCATCCTTACTACACACACTATACTGTAACCATCTTCACAACACACACACTATAATGTAACCATCTTCACTACACACACTATACTGTAACCATCTTCACAACACACACTATAATGTAACCATCTTCACTACATACACAATACTGTAACCGTCTTCACACAATACTGTAACCATCTTCACTACACACACACACACACACACTATACTGTAACTATCTTCACAGTAACCATCTTCACTACACACTATCATCACTACACACACTATACTGTAACTCTTCACTACACACTATCTTCATAGTAACCATCTTCACTACACTCTATCATCACTGCACACTATTTTCATTACACACTATTTTTTACTGTAACCATCTTCACTACACACTATCTTCACTGTAACCATCTTAACTACACACAAAAACTTCACAATAATCATTTTCAGTACACACAATATCTTCATTGTAATCATCTTTATTATACCATAGTTTCATCACTGTAACTTTACAACATACTACGCACTATCGCACTATCTTCACCACAGTAATCGTCTTAACTAATGACAACCCTCATCATTGTAACCGTACTTACTTCACACAACCTGAAACACTGTAACCATCTATACTGTAACGACCAGCCTCGTAACTGTAGCCATCTTCCATAAATACTTAAATTTTCATCACCACCACCACAGAACACCCACCACCATCACTACACATCACCACCACACAACACCTACCGTCACTACAGAACACCACACCACACAACAACTATCCTGACTACACATCACCACCACACAACACCTACCGTCACTACACATCACCACCACACAACACCTATCATCACTACACATTACCACCACACAATACCTACCATCACTACACATCACCACCAAACAACACCCACCTTCACTACACATCACCACCACACAGCACCTACCGTCACTACACATCACCACCACACAACACCTACCGTTACTACACATCACCACCACACAACACCTACAATCACGACATATGATCATCCGAGAGTAGAAATTATCCAAACACTAAACACCACAAGCTAATGTGAACAGGACATCATTAGCACCATATGGGAAGTTACCAAACAAAAGAACGTCATTTAAAAATCTAAAATAAGAGGATTCTAAATCCACACATACTACATATGTGAGACCATTACCTGAGTATGCAGCGACAGCTGGGAACCCACACCTTATGAAGCATAAAAAAAACTTGGAAAAATGGTCGAAATTTTGCCACAGGATTAATTCCACAATTAAGAGTCTTCAGCTTCGAGTCAAAGACTTGTTGAAAAGAGAAAGAAAGGAGAGAGAGAGAGAGGAGAGAGAGAGAGAGAGAGAGAGAGAGAGAGAGAGAGAGAGAGAGAGGAGAGAGAGAGAGAGAGAGAGGAGAGAGAGAGAGAGAGAGAGGAGAGAGAGAGAGAGAGAGAGGAGAGAGAGAGAGAGAGAGAGAGAGAGAGAGAGAGAGAGAGAGAGAGAGAGAGAGAGAGAGAGAGAGAGAGAGAGAGAGAGAGAGAGAGAGAGAGAGAGAGAGAGAGAGAGAGAGAGACTCTAACTACCTACAAGCTCTTGAAGAGAATAGATAAAGTTTATAAAGGTATCTTATTTATATGTAAAAGACGTATGATGTGAGTACATTACTACTGGGCATCGCACTTAATAGACCAGTCGAACTATTAGCATGACTATAATTCTTGCATCTGGTATATTATTACTAGAAGTATTCTTTAGGTTCTTGATAGTGTGAAGCGGCCTGGTCAGTATGGAGAAGGAAAAGGTCCGGCGACGATGGCTGCCACCAGAAGAAAACCAAGTCTGTCCGCTTCTAAGAAAATATCATCAGTCAGATGCACGTCCTCGAGGACTGGGCATACGAGAGTTGGGTGTTTAGGAAAGAGGGAAAGAACTCTTGCTCCGCAAGAGCAGAGCTGAACCCCCTCAAGCACAACTAGGTGAGTACACACATTATATCCTCACTGCAACCATCTTCACTACACACACTATTCTGTAACCATCTTCACTCCACACACTATACTGTAACCATCTTCACTCCACACACTATACTATAACCATCTTCACTCCACACACTATAATGTAACCATCTTTACAACACACACTATACTGTTACCATCTTCACAACACACACTATACTGTTACCATCTTCACAACACACACTGTTCTGTAACTATCTTCACAACACAAACTATAATGTAACAATCTTCAATTCACACACTATACTGTAACCATCTTCACAACACACACTATAACGTAACCATCTTCACTACACTGTATCCATCTTCACAATACACATTATAATGTAACCATCCTTACTACACACACTATACTGTAACCATCTTCACAACACACACACTATAATGTAACCATCTTCACTACACACACTATACTGTAACCATCTTCACAACACACACTATAATGTAACCATCTTCACTACATACACAATACTGTAACCATCTTCACTACACACACACACACACACACTATACTGTAACTATCTTCACAGTAACCATCTTCACTACACACTATCATCACTACACACACTATACTGTAACTCTTCACTACACACTATCTTCATAGTAACCATCTTCACTACACTCTATCATCACTGCACACTATTTTCATTACACACTATTTTTTACTGTAACCATCTTCACTACACACTATCTTCACTGTAACCATCTTAACTACACACAAAAACTTCACAATAATCATTTTCAGTACACACAATATCTTCATTGTAATCATCTTTATTATACCATAGTTTCATCACTGTAACTTTACAACATACTACGCACTATCGCACTATCTTCACCACAGTAATCGTCTTAACTAATGACAACCCTCATCATTGTAACCGTACTTACTTCACACAACCTGAAACACTGTAACCATCTATACTGTAACGACCAGCCTCGTAACTGTAGCCATCTTCCATAAATACTTAAATTTTCATCACCACCACCACAGAACACCCACCACCATCACTACACATCACCACCACACAACACCTACCGTCACTACAGAACACCACCACACAACAACTATCCTGACTACACATCACCACCACACAACACCTACCGTCACTACACATCACCACCACACAACACCTATCATCACTACACATTACCACCACACAATACCTACCATCACTACACATCACCACCAAACAACACCCACCTTCACTACACATCACCACCACACAGCACCTACCGTCATACACATCACCACCACACAACACCTACCGTTACTACACATCACCACCACACAACACCTACAATCACGACATATGATCATCCGAGAGTAGAAATTATCCAAACACTAAACACCACAAGCTAATGTGAACAGGACATCATTAGCACCATATGGGAAGTTACCAAACAAAAGAACGTCATTTAAAAATCTAAAATAAGAGGATTCTAAATCCACACATACTACATATGTGAGACCATTACCTGAGTATGCAGCGACAGCTGGGAACCCACACCTTATGAAGCATAAAAAAAACTTGGAAAAATGGTCGAAATTTTGCCACAGGATTAATTCCACAATTAAGAGTCTTCAGCTTCGAGTCAAAGACTTGTTGAAAAAGAGAGAGAGAGAGAGAGAGAGAGAGAGAGAGAGAGAGAGAGAGAGAGAGAGAGAGAGAGAGAGAGAGAGAGAGAGAGAGAGAGAGAGAGAGAGAGAGAGAGAGAGAGAGAGAGAGAGAGAGAGAGAGAGAGAGAGAGAGAGAGAGAGAGAGAGGAGAGAGAGAGAGAGAGAGAGAGAGAGAGAGAGAGAGAGAGAGAGAGAGAGAGAGAGAGAGAGAGAGAGAGAGAGAGAGAGAGAGAGGAGAGAGAGAGAGAGAGAGAGAGAGAGAGAGAGAGAGAGAGAGAGAGAGAGAGAGGAGAGAGAGAGAGAGAGAGAGAGAGAGAGAGAGAGAGAGAGAGAGAGAGAGAGAGGAGAGAGAGGAGAGAGAGAGAGAGAGAGAGAGAGAGAGACTCTAACTACCTACAAGCTCTTGAAGAGAATAGATAAAGTTTATAAAGGTATCTTATTTATATGTAAAAGACGTATGATGTGAGTACATTACTACTGGGCATCGCACTTAATAGACCAGTCGAACTATTAGCATGACTATAATTCTTGCATCTGGTATATTATTACTAGAAGTATTCTTTAGGTTCTTGATAGTGTGAAGCGGCCTGGTCAGTATGGAGAAGGAAAAGGTCTCCGGCGACGATGGCTGCCACCAGAAGAAAACCAAGTCTGTCCGCTTCTAAGAAAATATCATCAGTCAGATGCACGTCCTCGAGGACTGGGCATACGAGAGTTGGGTGTTTAGGAAAGAGGGAAAGAACTCTTGCTCCGCAAGAGCAGAGCTGAACCCCCTCAAGCACAACTAGGTGAGTACACACATTATATCCTCACTGCAACCATCTTCACTACACACACTATTCTGTAACCATCTTCACTCCACACACTATACTGTAACCATCTTCACTCCACACACTATACTATAACCATCTTCACTCCACACACTATAATGTAACCATCTTTACAACACACACTATACTGTTACCATCTTCACAACACACACTATACTGTTACCATCTTCACAACACACACTGTTCTGTAACTATCTTCACAACACAAACTATAATGTAACAATCTTCAATTCACACACTATACTGTAACCATCTTCACAACACACACTATAACGTAACCATCTTCACTACACTGTATCCATCTTCACAATACACATTATAATGTAACCATCCTTACTACACACACTATACTGTAACCATCTTCAAACACACACACTATAATGTAACCATCTTCACTACACACACTATACTGTAACCATCTTCACAACACACACTATAATGTAACCATCTTCACTACATACACAATACTGTAACCGTCTTCACACAATACTGTAACCATCTTCACTACACACACACACACACACACTATACTGTAACTATCTTCACAGTAACCATCTTCACTACACACTATCATCACTACACACACTATACTGTAACTCTTCACTACACACTATCTTCATAGTAACCATCTTCACTACACTCTATCATCACTGCACACTATTTTCATTACACACTATTTTTTACTGTAACCATCTTCACTACACACTATCTTCACTGTAACCATCTTAACTACACACAAAAACTTCACAATAATCATTTTCAGTACACACAATATCTTCATTGTAATCATCTTTATTATACCATAGTTTCATCACTGTAACTTTACAACATACTACGCACTATCGCACTATCTTCACCACAGTAATCGTCTTAACTAATGACAACCCTCATCATTGTAACCGTACTTACTTCACACAACCTGAAACACTGTAACCATCTATACTGTAACGACCAGCCTCGTAACTGTAGCCATCTTCCATAAATACTTAAATTTTCATCACCACCACCACAGAACACCCACCACCATCACTACACATCACCACCACACACCTACCGTCACTACAGAACACCACCACACAACAACTATCCTGACTACACATCACCACCACACAACACCTACCGTCACTACACATCACCACCACACAACACCTATCATCACTACACATTACCACCACACAATACCTACCATCACTACACATCACCACCAAACAACACCCACCTTCACTACACATCACCACCACACAGCACCTACCGTCACTACACATCACCACCACACAACACCTACCGTTACTACACATCACCACCACACAACACCTACAATCACGACATATGATCATCCGAGAGTAGAAATTATCCAAACACTAAACACCACAAGCTAATGTGAACAGGACATCATTAGCACCATATGGGAAGTTACCAAACAAAAGAACGTCATTTAAAAATCTAAAATAAGAGGATTCTAAATCCACACATACTACATATGTGAGACCATTACCTGAGTATGCAGCGACAGCTGGGAACCCACACCTTATGAAGCATAAAAAAAACTTGGAAAAATGGTCGAAATTTTGCCACAGGATTAATTCCACAATTAAGAGTCTTCAGCTTCGAGTCAAAGACTTGTTGAAAAAGAGAAGAGAGAGAGAGAGAGAGAGAGAGAGAGAGAGAGAGAGAGAGAGGAGAGAGAGAGAGAGAGAGAGAGAGAGAGAGAGAGGAGAGAGAGAGAGAGAGAGGAGAGGAGGAAGAAGAGAGAGAGAGAGAGAGAGAGAGGAGAGAGAGAGAGAGAGAGAGGAGAGAGAGAGAGAGAGAGAGAGATGAGAGAGGAGAGGAGAGAGAGAGAGAGAGAGAGAGAGAGAGAGAGAGAGAGTATGATGTGAGTACATTACTACTGGGCATCGCACTTAATAGACCAGTCGAACTATTAGCATGACTATAATTCTTGCATCTGGTATATTATTACTAGAAGTATTCTTTAGGTTCTTGATAGTGTGAAGCGGCCTGGTCAGTATGGAGAAGGAAAAGGTCTCCGGCGACGATGGCTGCCACCAGAAGAAAACCAAGTCTGTCCGCTTCTAAGAAAATATCATCAGTCAGATGCACGTCCTCGAGGACTGGGCATACGAGAGTTGGGTGTTTAGGAAAGAGGGAAAGAACTCTTGCTCCGCAAGAGCAGAGCTGAACCCCCTCAAGCACAACTAGGTGAGTACACACATTATATCCTCACTGCAACCATCTTCACTACACACACTATTCTGTAACCATCTTCACTCCACACACTATACTGTAACCATCTTCACTCCACACACTATACTATAACCATCTTCACTCCACACACTATAATGTAACCATCTTTACAACACACACTATACTGTTACCATCTTCACAACACACACTATACTGTTACCATCTTCACAACACACACTGTTCTGTAACTATCTTCACAACACAAACTATAATGTAACAATCTTCAATTCACACACTATACTGTAACCATCTTCACAACACACACTATAACGTAACCATCTTCACTACACTGTATCCATCTTCACAATACACATTATAATGTAACCATCCTTACTACACACACTATACTGTAACCATCTTCACAACACACACACTATAATGTAACCATCTTCACTACACACACTATACTGTAACCATCTTCACAACACACACTATAATGTAACCATCTTCACTACATACACAATACTGTAACCGTCTTCACACAATACTGTAACCATCTTCACTACACACACACACACACACACTATACTGTAACTATCTTCACAGTAACCATCTTCACTACACACTATCATCACTACACACACTATACTGTAACTCTTCACTACACACTATCTTCATAGTAACCATCTTCACTACACTCTATCATCACTGCACACTATTTTCATTACACACTATTTTTTACTGTAACCATCTTCACTACACACTATCTTCACTGTAACCATCTTAACTACACACAAAAACTTCACAATAATCATTTTCAGTACACACAATATCTTCATTGTAATCATCTTTATTATACCATAGTTTCATCACTGTAACTTTACAACATACTACGCACTATCGCACTATCTTCACCACAGTAATCGTCTTAACTAATGACAACCCTCATCATTGTAACCGTACTTACTTCACACAACCTGAAACACTGTAACCATCTATACTGTAACGACCAGCCTCGTAACTGTAGCCATCTTCCATAAATACTTAAATTTTCATCACCACCACCACAGAACACCCACCACCATCACTACACATCACCACCACACAACACCTACCGTCACTACAGAACACCACCACACAACAACTATCCTGACTACACATCACCACCACACAACACCTACCGTCACTACACATCACCACCACACAACACCTATCATCACTACACATTACCACCACACAATACCTACCATCACTACACATCACCACCAAACAACACCCACCTTCACTACACATCACCACCACACAGCACCTACCGTCACTACACATCACCACCACACAACACCTACCGTTACTACACATCACCACCACACAACACCTACAATCACGACATATGATCATCCGAGAGTAGAAATTATCCAAACACTAAACACCACAAGCTAATGTGAACAGGACATCATTAGCACCATATGGGAAGTTACCAAACAAAAGAACGTCATTTAAAAATCTAAAATAAGAGGATTCTAAATCCACACATACTACATATGTGAGACCATTACCTGAGTATGCAGCGACAGCTGGGAACCCACACCTTATGAAGCATAAAAAAAACTTGGAAAAATGGTCGAAATTTTGCCACAGGATTAATTCCACAATTAAGAGTCTTCAGCTTCGAGTCAAAGACTTGTTGAAAAAGAGAAAGAGAGAGAGAGAGAGAGGAGGAGAGAGAGAGAGAGAGAGAGAGAGAGAGAGAGAGAGAGAGAGAGAGAGGAGAGAGAGAGAGAGAGAGGAGAGAGAGAGAGAGAGAGAGAAGAGAGAGAGAGAGAGAGAGAGAGAAGAGAGAGAGAGAGAGAGAGAGAGAGAGAGAGAGAGAGAGAGAGAGAGAGAGAGAGAGTATGATGTGAGTACATTACTACTGGGCATCGCACTTAATAGACCAGTCGAACTATTAGCATGACTATAATTCTTGCATCTGGTATATTATTACTAGAAGTATTCTTTAGGTTCTTGATAGTGTGAAGCGGCCTGGTCAGTATGGAGAAGGAAAAGGTCTCCGGCGACGATGGCTGCCACCAGAAGAAAACCAAGTCTGTCCGCTTCTAAGAAAATATCATCAGTCAGATGCACGTCCTCGAGGACTGGGCATACGAGAGTTGGGTGTTTAGGAAAGAGGGAAAGAACTCTTGCTCCGCAAGAGCAGAGCTGAACCCCCTCAAGCACAACTAGGTGAGTACACACATTATATCCTCACTGCAACCATCTTCACTACACACACTATTCTGTAACCATCTTCACTCCACACACTATACTGTAACCATCTTCACTCCACACACTATACTATAACCATCTTCACTCCACACACTATAATGTAACCATCTTTACAACACACACTATACTGTTACCATCTTCACAACACACACTATACTGTTACCATCTTCACAACACACACTGTTCTGTAACTATCTTCACAACACAAACTATAATGTAACAATCTTCAATTCACACACTATACTGTAACCATCTTCACAACACACACTATAACGTAACCATCTTCACTACACTGTATCCATCTTCACAATACACATTATAATGTAACCATCCTTACTACACACACTATACTGTAACCATCTTCACAACACACACACTATAATGTAACCATCTTCACTACACACACTATACTGTAACCATCTTCACAACACACACTATAATGTAACCATCTTCACTACATACACAATACTGTAACCGTCTTCACACAATACTGTAACCATCTTCACTACACACACACACACACACACTATACTGTAACTATCTTCACAGTAACCATCTTCACTACACACTATCATCACTACACACACTATACTGTAACTCTTCACTACACACTATCTTCATAGTAACCATCTTCACTACACTCTATCATCACTGCACACTATTTTCATTACACACTATTTTTTACTGTAACCATCTTCACTACACACTATCTTCACTGTAACCATCTTAACTACACACAAAAACTTCACAATAATCATTTTCAGTACACACAATATCTTCATTGTAATCATCTTTATTATACCATAGTTTCATCACTGTAACTTTACAACATACTACGCACTATCGCACTATCTTCACCACAGTAATCGTCTTAACTAATGACAACCCTCATCATTGTAACCGTACTTACTTCACACAACCTGAAACACTGTAACCATCTATACTGTAACGACCAGCCTCGTAACTGTAGCCATCTTCCATAAATACTTAAATTTTCATCACCACCACCACAGAACACCCACCACCATCACTACACATCACCACCACACAACACCTACCGTCACTACAGAACACCACCACACAACAACTATCCTGACTACACATCACCACCACACAACACCTACCGTCACTACACATCACCACCACACAACACCTATCATCACTACACATTACCACCACACAATACCTACCATCACTACACATCACCACCAAACAACACCCACCTTCACTACACATCACCACCACACAGCACCTACCGTCACTACACATCACCACCACACAACACCTACCGTTACTACACATCACCACCACACAACACCTACAATCACGACATATGATCATCCGAGAGTAGAAATTATCCAAACACTAAACACCACAAGCTAATGTGAACAGGACATCATTAGCACCATATGGGAAGTTACCAAACAAAAGAACGTCATTTAAAAATCTAAAATAAGAGGATTCTAAATCCACACATACTACATATGTGAGACCATTACCTGAGTATGCAGCGACAGCTGGGAACCCACACCTTATGAAGCATAAAAAAAACTTGGAAAAATGGTCGAAATTTTGCCACAGGATTAATTCCACAATTAAGAGTCTTCAGCTTCGAGTCAAAGACTTGTTGAAAAAGAGAAAGAGAGAGAGAGAGAGAGAGAGAGAGAGAGAGAGAGAGAGAGAGAGAGAGAGAGAGAGAGAGAGAGAGAGAAGAGAGGAGAGAGAGAGAGAGAGAGAGAGAGAGAGAGAGAGAGAGAGAGAGAGAGAGAGAGAGAGAGAGAGAGAGAGAGAGAGAGAGAGAGAGAGAGAGAGAGAGAGAGAGAGAGAGAGAGAGAGAGAGAGAAGAGAGAGAGAGAGAGAGAGAGAGAGAGAGAGAGAGAGTATGATGTGAGTACATTACTACTGGGCATCGCACTTAATAGACCAGTCGAACTATTAGCATGACTATAATTCTTGCATCTGGTATATTATTACTAGAAGTATTCTTTAGGTTCTTGATAGTGTGAAGCGGCCTGGTCAGTATGGAGAAGGAAAAGGTCTCCGGCGACGATGGCTGCCACCAGAAGAAAAACCAAGTCTGTCCGCTTCTAAGAAAATATCATCAGTCAGATGCACGTCCTCGAGGACTGGGCATACGAGAGTTGGGTGTTTAGGAAAGAGGGAAAGAACTCTTGCTCCGCAAGAGCAGAGCTGAACCCCCTCAAGCACAACTAGGTGAGTACACACATTATATCCTCACTGCAACCATCTTCACTACACACACTATTCTGTAACCATCTTCACTCCACACACTATACTGTAACCATCTTCACTCCACACACTATACTATAACCATCTTCACTCCACACCACTATAATGTAACCATTTACAACACACACTATACTGTTACCATCTTCACAACACACACTATACTGTTACCATCTTCACAACACACACTGTTCTGTAACTATCTTCACAACACAAACTATAATGTAACAATCTTCAATTCACACATACTGTAACCATTCACAACACACACTATAACGTAACCATCTTCACTACACTGTATCCATTCACAATACACATTATAATGTAAACCATCCT
>NW_027189148.1:1015478-1114535 GCF_040958095.1 Procambarus clarkii | reverse complement strand
CAGTAGCTGCAATAACTAGTATGCTTTAACCCACTACACCATCAGACCCTACAAAAGAAGTTGAGAATTCGAGATATATATATCTCAAACATCTCCACTTCCCGAGGGCACCAGATGAGTGTGGGGTCAGTCTGCATTTTTCGTCAAGCCACTGTCAATATGAGAGAACTTGTGTCCAGCTTATAAGCCTATACTTGCATAAACCACAAGGGAAGATTAACAATCTTTGGACAACACCCACCAGTGAGACTCGAACCCAGAAAGCACAACTACCTTCCAGTAGCTGCCATAACTAGTATGCTTTAACCCACTACACCATCAGACCCTACAAGAGAAGTTGAGAATTCGAGATATATATATCTCAAACATCTCCACTTCCCGAGGGCACCAGATGAGTGTGGGGTCAGTCTGCATTTTTCGTCAAGCCACTGTCAATGTGAGAGAACTCGTGTCCAGCTTATAAGCCTATACTTGCATAAACCACAAGGGAAGATTAACAATCTTTGGACAACTCCCACCAGTGAGACTCGAACCCAGAAAGCACAACTACCTTCCAGTAGCTGCCATAACTAGTATGCTTTAACCCACTACACCATCAGACCCTACAAAAGAAGTTGAGAATTCGAGATATATATATCTCAAACATCTCCACTTCCCGAGGGCACCAGATGAGTGTGGGGTCAGTCTGCATTTTTCGTCAAGCAACTGTCAATGTGAGAGAACTCGTGTCCAGCTTATAAGCCTATACTTGCATAAACCACAAGGGAAGATTAACAATCTTTGGACAACACCCACCAGTGAGACTCGAACCCAGAAAGCACAACTACCTTCCAGTAGCTGCCATAACTAGTATGCTTTAACCCACTACACCATCAGACCCTACAAAAGAAGTTGAGAATTCGAGATATATATATCTCAAACATCTCCACTTCCCGAGGGCACCAGATGAGTGTGGGGTCAGTCTGCATTTTTCGTCAAGCCACTGTCAATGTGAGAGAACTCGTGTCCAGCTTATAAGCCTATACTTGCATAAACCACAAGGGAAGATTAACAATCTTTGGACAACACCCACCAGTGAGACTCGAACCCAGAAAGCACAACTACCTTCCAGTAGCTGCCATAACTAGTATGCTTTAACCCACTACACCATCAGACCCTAAAAAAGAAGTTGAGAATTCGAGATATATATATCTCAAACATCTCCACTTCCCGAGGGCACCAGATGAGTGTGGGGTCAGTCTGCATTTTTCGTCAAGCCACTGTCAATGTGAGAGAACTCGTGTCCAGCTTATAAGCCTATACTTGCATAAACAACAAGGGAAGATTAACAATCTTTGGACAACACCCACCAGTGAGACTCGAACCCAGAAAGCACAACTACCTTCCAGTAGCTGCCATAACTAGTATGCTTTAACCCACTACACCATCAGACCCTACAAAAGAAGTTGAGAATTCGAGATATATATATCTCAAACATCTCCACTTCCCGAGGGCACCAGATGAGTGTGGGGTCAGTCTGCATTTTTCGTCAAGCCACTGTCAATGTGAGAGAACTCGTGTCCAGCTTATAAGCCTATACTTGCATAAACCACAAGGGAAGATTAACAATCTTTGGACAACACCTACCAGTGAGACTCGAACCCAGAAACCACAACTACCTTCCAGTAGCTGCAATAACTAGTATGCTTTAACCCACTACACCATCAGACCCTACAAAAGAAGTTGAGAATTCGAGATATATATATCTCAAACATCTCCACTTCCCGAGGGCACCAGATGAGTGTGGGGTCAGTCTGCATTTTTCGTCAAGCCACTGTCAATATGAGAGAACTTGTGTCCAGCTTATAAGCCTATACTTGCATAAACCACAAGGGAAGATTAACAATCTTTGGACAACACCCACCAGTGAGACTCGAACCCAGAAAGCACAACTACCTTCCAGTAGCTGCCATAACTAGTATGCTTTAACCCACTACACCATCAGACCCTACAAGAGAAGTTGAGAATTCGAGATATATATATCTCAAACATCTCCACTTCCCGAGGGCACCAGATGAGTGTGGGGTCAGTCTGCATTTTTCGTCAAGCCACTGTCAATGTGAGAGAACTCGTGTCCAGCTTATAAGCCTATACTTGCATAAACCACAAGGGAAGATTAACAATCTTTGGACAACTCCCACCAGTGAGACTCGAACCCAGAAAGCACAACTACCTTCCAGTAGCTGCCATAACTAGTATGCTTTAACCCACTACACCATCAGACCCTACAAAAGAAGTTGAGAATTCGAGATATATATATCTCAAACATCTCCACTTCCCGAGGGCACCAGATGAGTGTGGGGTCAGTCTGCATTTTTCGTCAAGCAACTGTCAATGTGAGAGAACTCGTGTCCAGCTTATAAGCCTATACTTGCATAAACCACAAGGGAAGATTAACAATCTTTGGACAACACCCACCAGTGAGACTCGAACCCAGAAAGCACAACTACCTTCCAGTAGCTGCCATAACTAGTATGCTTTAACCCACTACACCATCAGACCCTACAAAAGAAGTTGAGAATTCGAGATATATATATCTCAAACATCTCCACTTCCCGAGGGCACCAGATGAGTGTGGGGTCAGTCTGCATTTTTCGTCAAGCCACTGTCAATGTGAGAGAACTCGTGTCCAGCTTATAAGCCTATACTTGCATAAACCACAAGGGAAGATTAACAATCTTTGGACAACACCCACCAGTGAGACTCGAACCCAGAAAGCACAACTACCTTCCAGTAGCTGCCATAACTAGTATGCTTTAACCCACTACACCATCAGACCCTAAAAAAGAAGTTGAGAATTCGAGATATATATATCTCAAACATCTCCACTTCCCGAGGGCACCAGATGAGTGTGGGGTCAGTCTGCATTTTTCGTCAAGCCACTGTCAATGTGAGAGAACTCGTGTCCAGCTTATAAGCCTATACTTGCATAAACAACAAGGGAAGATTAACAATCTTTGGACAACACCCACCAGTGAGACTCGAACCCAGAAAGCACAACTACCTTCCAGTAGCTGCCATAACTAGTATGCTTTAACCCACTACACCATCAGACCCTACAAAAGAAGTTGAGAATTCGAGATATATATATCTCAAACATCTCCACTTCCCGAGGGCACCAGATGAGTGTGGGGTCAGTCTGCATTTTTCGTCAAGCCACTGTCAATGTGAGAGAACTCGTGTCCAGCTTATAAGCCTATACTTGCATAAACCACAAGGGAAGATTAACAATCTTTGGACAACACCCACCAGTGAGACTCGAACCCAGAAAGCACAACTACCTTCCAGTAGCTGCCATAACTAGTATGCTTTAACCCACTACACCATCAGACCCTACAAAAGAAGTTGAGAATTCGAGATATATATATCTCAAACATCTCCACTTCCCGAGGGCACCAGATGAGTGTGGGGTCAGTCTGCATTTTTCATCAAGCCACTGTCAATGTGAGAGAACTCGTGTCCCGCTTATAAGCCTATACTTGCATAAACCACAAGGGAAGATTAACAATCTTTGGACAACACCCACCAGTGAGACTCGAACCCAGAAAGCACAACTACCTTCCAAGTAGCTGCCATAACTAGTATGCTTTAAGCCACTACACCATCAGACCCTACAAAAGAAGTTGAGAATTCGAGATATATATATCTCAAACATCTCCACTTCCCGAGGGCACCAGATGAGTGTGGGGTCAGTCTGCATTTTTCGTCAAGCCACTGTTAATGTGAGAGAACTCGTGTCCAGCTTATAAGCCTATACTTGCATAAACCACAAGGGAAGATTAACAATCTTTGGACAACACCCACCAGTGAGACTCGAACCCAGAAAGCACAACTTACCTTCCAGTAGCTGCCATAACTAGTATGCTTTAACCCACTACACCATCAGACCCTACAAAAGAAGTTGAGAATTCGAGATATATATATCTCAAACATCTCCACTTCCCGAGGGCACCAGATGAGTGTGGGGTCAGTCTGCATTTTTCGTCAAGCCACTGTCAATGTGAGAGAACTCGTGTCCAGCTTATAAGCCTATACTTGCATAAACCACAAGGGAAGATTAACAATCTTTGGACAACACCCTACCAGTGAGACTCGAACCCAGAAAGCACAACTACCTTCCAGTAGCTGCCATAACTAGTATGCTTTAACCCACTACACCATCAGACCCTACAAAAGAAGTTGAGAATTCGAGATATATATATCTCAAACATCTCCACTTCCCGAGGGCACCAGATGAGTGTGGGGTCAGTCTGCATTTTTCGTCAAGCCACTGTCAATGTGAGAGAACTCGTGTCCAGCTTATAAGCCTATACTTGCATAAACCACAAGGGAAGATTAACAATCTTTGGACAACACCCACCAGTGAGACTCGAACCCAGAAAGCACAACTACCTTCCAGTAGCTGCCATAACTAGTATGTTTTAACCCACTACACCATCAGACCCTACAAAAGAAGTTGAGAATTCGAGATATATATATCTCAAACATCTCCACTTCCCGAGGGCACCAGATGAGTGTGGGGTCAGTATGCATTTTTCGTCAAGCCACTGTCAATGTGAGAGAACTCATGTCCAGCTTATAAGCCTATACTTGCATAAACCACAAGGGAAGATTAACAATCTTTGGACAACACCCACCAGTGAGACTCGAACGCAGAAAGCACAACTACCTTCCAGTAGCTGCCATAACTAGTATGCTTTAGCCCACTACACCATCAGACCCTACAAAAGACGTTGAGAATTCGAGATATATATATCTCAAACATCTCCACTTCCCGAGGGCACCAGATGAGTGTGGGGTCAGTCTGCATTTTTCGTCAAGCCACTGTCAATGTGAGAGAACTCGTGTCCAGCTTATAAGCCTATACTTGCATAAACCAC
Source organism: Procambarus clarkii (assembly GCF_040958095.1). NCBI lineage: Eukaryota > Metazoa > Arthropoda > Malacostraca > Decapoda > Cambaridae > Procambarus > Procambarus clarkii. Next base: position 1,109,616 of record NW_027189148.1, on the reverse strand, counting down.
AAGGGAAGATTAACAATCTTTGGACAACACCCACCAATGAGACTCGAACCCAGAAAGCACAACTACCTTCCAGTAGCTGCCATAAGTAGTATGCTTCAACCCACTACACCATCAGACCCTACAAAAGAAGTTGAGAATTTGAGATATATATATCTCAAACATCTCCACTTCCCGTGGGCACCAGATGAGTGTGGGGTCAGTCTGCATTTTTCGTCAAGCCACTGTTAATGTGAGAGAGCTCGTGTCCAGCTTATAAGCCTATACTTGCATTAACCACAAGGGAAGATTAACAATCTTTGGACAACACCCACCAGTGAGACTCGAACCCAGAAAGCACAACTACCTTCCAGTAGCTGCCATAACTAGTATGCTTTAACCCACTACACCATCAGACCCTATAAAAGAAGTTGAGAATTCGAGATATATATATCTCAAACATCTCCACTTCCCGAGGGCACCAGATGAGTGTGGGGTCAGTCTGCATTTTTTGTCAAGCTACTGTCAATGTGAGAGAACTCGTGTCCAGCTTATAAGCATATACTTGCATAAACCACAAGGGAAGATTAACAATCTTTGGACAACACCCACCAGTGAGACTCGAACCCAGAAAGCACATCTACCTTCCAGTAGCTGCCATAACTAGTATGCTTTAACCCACTACACCATCAGACCCTACAAAAGAAGTTGAGAATTCGAGATATATATATCTCAAACATCTCCACTTCCCGAGGGCACCAGATGAGTGTGGGGTCAGTCTGCATTTTTCGTCAAGCCACTGTTAATGTGAGAGAACTCGTGTCCAGCTTATAAGCCTATACTTGCATAAACCACAAGGGAAGATTAACAATCTTTGGACAACACCTACCAGTGAGACTCGAACCCAGAAACCACAACTACCTTCCAGTAGCTGCAATAACTAGTATGCTTTAACCCACTACACCATCAGACCCTACAAAAGAAGTTGAGAATTCGAGATATATATATCTCAAACATCTCCACTTCCCGAGGGCACCAGATGAGTGTGGGGTCAGTCTGCATTTTTCGTCAAGCCACTGTCAATGTGAGAGAACTTGTGTCCAGCTTATAAGCCTATACTTGCATAAACCACAAGGGAAGATTAACAATCTTTGGACAACACCCACCAGTGAGACTCGAACCCAGAAAGCACAACTACCTTCCAGTAGCTGCCATAACTAGTATGCTTTAACCCACTACACCATCAGACCCTACAAGAGAAGTTGAGAATTCGAGATATATATATCTCAAACATCTCCACTTCCCGAGGGCACCAGATGAGTGTGGGGTCAGTCTGCATTTTTCGTCAAGCCACTGTCAATGTGAGAGAACTCGTGTCCAGCTTATAAGCCTATACTTGCTTAAACCATAAGGGAAGATTAACAATCTTTGGACAACTCCCACCAGTGAGACTCGAACCCAGAAAGCACAACTACCTTCCAGTAGCTGCCATAACTAGTATGCTTTAACCCACTACACCATCAGACCCTACAAAAGAAGTTGAGAATTCGAGATATATATATCTCAAACATCTCCACTTCCCGAGGGCACCAGATGAGTGTGGGGTCAGTCTGCATTTTTCGTCAAGCCACTGTCAATGTGAGAGAACTCGTGTCCAGCTTATAAGCCTATACTTGCATAAACCACAAGGGAAGATTAACAATCTTTGGACAACACCCACCAGTGAGACTCGAACCCAGAAAGCACAACTACCTTCCAGTAGCTGCCATAACTAGTATGCTTTAACCCACTACACCATCAGACCCTACAAAAGAAGTTGAGAATTCGAGATATATATATCTCAAACATCTCCACTTCCCGAGGGCACCAGATGAGTGTGGGGTCAGTCTGCATTTTTCATCAAGCCACTGTCAATGTGAGAGAACTCGTGTCCAGCTTATAAGCCTATACTTGCATAAACCACAAGGGAAGATTAACAATCTTTGGACAACACCCACCAGTGAGACTCGAACCCAGAAAGCACAACTACCTTCCAATAGCTGCCATAACTAGTATGCTTTAAGCCACTACACCATCAGACCCTACAAAAGAAGTTGAGAATTCGAGATATATATATCTCAAACATCTCCACTTCCCGAGGGCACCAGATGAGTGTGGGGTCAGTCTGCATTTTTCGTCAAGCCACTGTTAATGTGAGAGAACTCGTGTCCAGCTTATAAGCCTATACTTGCATAAACCACAAGGGAAGATTAACAATCTTTGGACAACACCCACCAGTGAGACTCGAACCCAGAAAGCACAACTTCCTTCCAGTAGCTGCCATAACTAGTATGCTTTAACCCACTACACCATCAGACCCTACAAAAGAAGTTGAGAATTCGAGATATATATATCTCAAACATCTCCACTTCCCGAGGGCACCAGATGAGTGTGGGGTCAGTCTGCATTTTTCGTCAAGCCACTGTCAATGTGAGAGAACTCGTGTCCAGCTTATAAGCCTATACTTGCATAAACCACAAGGGAAGATTAACAATCTTTGGACAACACCTACCAGTGAGACTTGAACCCAGAAAGCACAACTACCTTCCAGTAGCTGCCATAACTAGTATGCTTTAACCCACTACACCATCAGACCCTACAAAAGAAGTTGAGAATTCGAGATATATATATCTCAAACATCTCCACTTCCCGAGGGCACCAGATGAGTGTGGGGTCAGTCTGCATTTTTCGTCAAGCCACTGTCAATGTGAGAGAACTCGTGTCCAGCTTATAAGCCTATACTTGCATAAACCACAAGGGAAGATTAACAATCTTTGGACAACACCCACCAGTGAGACTCGAACGCAGAAAGCACAACTACCTTCCAGTAGCTGCCATAACTAGTATGCTTTAGCCCACTACACCATCAGACCCTACAAAAGACGTTGAGAATTCGAGATATATATATCTCAAACATCTCCACTTCCCGAGGGCACCAGATGAGTGTGGGGTCAGTCTGCATTTTTCGTCAAGCCACTGTCAATGTGAGAGAACTCGTGTCCAGCTTATAAGCCTATACTTGCATAAACCACAAGGGAAGATTAACAATCTTTGGACAACACCCACCAATGAGACTCGAACCCAGAAAGCACAACTACCTTCCAGTAGCTGCCATAAGTAGTATGCTTTAACCCACTACACCATCAGACCCTACAAAAGAAGTTGAGAATTTGAGATATATATATCTCAAACATCTCCACTTCCCGAGGGCACCAGATGAGTGTGGGGTCAGTCTGCATTTTCCGTCAAGCCACTGTTACTGTGAGGGAACTCGTGTCCAGCTTATAAGCCTATACTTGCATTAACCACAAGGGAAGAATAACAATCTTTGGACAACACCCACCAGTGAGACTCGAACCCAGAAAGCACAACTACCTTCCAGTAGCTGCCATAACTAGTATGCTTTAACCCACTACACCATCAGACCCTACAAAAGAAGTTGAGAATTCGAGATATATATATCTCAAACATCTCCACTTCCCGAGGGCACCAGATGAGTGTGGGGTCAGTCTGCATTTTTCGTCAAGCCACTGTCAATGTGAGAGAACTCGTGTCCAGCTTATAAGCATATACTTGCATAAACCACAAGGGAAGATTAACAATCTTTGGACAACACCCACCAGTGAGACTCGAACCCAGAAAGCACAACTACCTTCCAGTAGCTGCCATAACTAGTATGCTTTAACCCACTACACCATCAGACCCTACAAAAGAAGTTGAGAATTCGAGATATATATATCTCAAACATCTCCACTTCCCGAGGGCACCAGATGAGTGTGGGGTCAGTCTGCATTTTTCGTCAAGCCACTGTTAATGTGAGAGAACTCGTGTCCAGCTTATAAGCCTATACTTGCATAAACCACAAGGGAAGATTAACAATCTTTGGACAACACCTACCAGTGAGACTCGAACCCAGAAACCACAACTACCTTCCAGTAGCTGCAATAACTAGTATGCTTTAACCCACTACACCATCAGACCCTACAAAAGAAGTTGAGAATTCGAGATATATATATCTCAAACATCTCCACTTCCCGAGGGCACCAGATGAGTGTGGGGTCAGTCTGCATTTTTCGTCAAGCCACTGTCAATGTGAGAGAACTCGTGTCCAGCTTATAAGCCTATACTTGCATAAACCACAAGGGAAGATTAACAATCTTTGGACAACACCGACCAGTGAGACTCGAACCCAGAAAGCACAACTACCTTCCAGTAGCTGCCATAACTAGTATGCTTTAACCCACTACACCATCAGACCCTACAAAAGAAGTTGAGAATTCGAGATATATATATCTCAAACATCTCCACTTCCCGAGGGCACCAGATGAGTGTGGGGTCAGTCTGCATTTTTCGTCAAGCCACTGTCAATGTGAGAGAACTCGTGTCCAGCTTATAAGCCTATACTTGCATAAACCACAAGGGAAGATTAACAATCTTTGGACAACACCCACCAGTGAGACTCGAACCCAGAAAGCACAACTACCTTCCAGTAGCTGCCATAACTAGTATGCTTTAACCCACTACACCATCAGACCCTACAAAAGACGTTGAGAATTCGAGATATATATATCTCAAACATCTCCACTTCCCGAGGGCACCAGATGAGTGTGGGGTCAGTCTGCATTTTTCGTCAAGCCACTGTCAATGTGAGAGAACTCGTGTCCAGCTTATAAGCCTATACTTGCATAAACCACAAGGGAAGATTAACAATCTTTGGACAACACCCACCAGTGAGACTCGAACCCAGAAAGCACAACTACCTTCCAGTAGCTGCCATAACTAGTATGCTTTAACCCACTACACCATCAGACCCTACAAAAGAAGTTGAGAATTTGAGATATATATATCTCAAACATCTCCACTTCCCGAGGGCACCAGATGAGTGTGGGGTCAGTTTGCATTTTTCGTCAAGCCACTGTTAATGTGAGAGAACTCGCGTCCAGCTTGTAAGCCTATACTTGCATTAACCACAAGGGAAGATTAACAATCTTTGGACAACACCCACCAGTGAGACTCGAACCCAGAAAGCACAACTAACTTCCAGTAGCTGCCATAACCAGTATGCTTTAACCCACTACACCATCAGACCCTACAAAAGAAGTTGAGAATTCGAGATATATATATATCTCAAACATCTCCACTTCCCGAGGGCACCAGATGAGTGTATGGTCAGTCTGCATTTTTCGTCAAGCCACTGTCAATGTGAGAGAACTCGTGTCCAGCTTATAAGCCTATACTTGCATAAACCACAAGGGAAGATTAACAATCTTTAGACAACACCCACCAGTGAGACTCGAACCCAGAAAGCACAACTACCTTCCAGTAGCTGCCATAACTAGTATGCTTTAACCCACTACACCATCAGACCCTACAAAAGAAGTTGAGAATTCGAGATATATATATCTCAAACATCTCCACTTCCCGAGGGCATCAGATGAGTGTGGGGTCAGTCTGCATTTTTCGTCAAGCCACTGTTTATGTGAGAGAACTCGTGTCCAGCTTATAAGCCTATTCTTGCATAAACCACACGGGAAGATTAACAATCTTTGGACAACACCCACCAGTGAGACTCGAACCCAGAAAGCACAACTACCTTCCAGTAGCTGCAATAACTAGTATGCTTTAACCCACTACACCATCAGACCCTACAAAAGAAGTTGAGAATTCGAGATATATATATCTCAAACATCTCCACTTCCCGAGGGCACCAGATGAGTGTGGGGTCAGTCTGCATTTTTCGTCAAGCCACTGTCAATGTGAGAGAACTCGTGTCCAGCTTATAAGCCTATACTTGCATAAACCACAAGGGAAGATTAACAATCTTTGGACAACACCCACCAGTGAGACTCGAACCCAGAAAGCACAACTACCTTCCAGTAGCTGCCATAACTAGTATGCTTTAACCCACTACACCATCAGACCCTACAAGAGAAGTTGAGAATTCGAGATATATATATCTCAAACATCTCCACTTCCCGAGGGCACCAGATGAGTGTGGGGTCAGTCTGCATTTTTCGTCAAGCCACTGTCAATGTGAGAGAACTCGTGTCCAGCTTATAAGCCTATACTTGCATAAACCACAAGGGAAGATTAACAATCTTTGGACAACACCCACCAGTGAGACTCGAACCCAGAAAGCACAACTACCTTCCAGTAGCTGCCATAACTAGTATGCTTTAACCCACTACACCATCAGACCCTACAAAAGAAGTTGAGAATTCGAGATATATATATCTCAAACATCTCCACTTCCCGAGGGCACCAGATGAGTGTGGGGTCAGTCTGCATTTTTCGTCAAGCCACTGTCAATGTGAGAGAACTCGTGTCCAGCTTATAAGCCTATACTTGCATAAACCATAAGGGAAGATTAACAATCTTTGGACAACACCCACCAGTGAGACTCGAACCCAGAAAGCACAACTACCTTCCAGTAGCTGCCATAACTAGTATTCTTTAACCCACTACACCATCAGACCCTACAAAAGTAGTTGAGAATTCGATATATATATATCTCAAACATCTCCACTTCCCGAGGGCACCAGATGAGTGTGGGGTCAGTCTGCATTTTTCGTCAAGCCACTGTCAATGTGAGAGAACTCGTGTCCAGCTTATAAGCCTATACTTGCATAAACCACAAGGGAAGATTAACAATCTTTGGACAACACCCACCAGTGAGACTCGAACCCAGAAAGCACAACTACCTTCCAGTAGCTGCCATAACTAGTATGCTTTAACCCACTACACCATCAGACCCTACAAAAGAAGTTGAGAATTCGAGATATATATATCTCAAACATCTCCACTTCCCGAGGGCACCAGATGAGTGTGGGGTCAGTCTGCATTTTTCGTCAAGCCACTGTCAATGTGAGAGAACTCGTGTCCAGCTTATAAGCCTATACTTGCATAAACCACAAGGGAAGATTAACAGTCTTTGGACAACACCCACCAGTGAGACTCGAACCCAGAAAGCACAACTACCTTCCAGTAGCTGCCATAACTAGTATGCTTTAACCCACTACACCATCAGACCCTACAAAAGAAGTTGAGAATTCGAGATATATATATGAGAGAGAGATATATATATACAAGAGTTGTTACATTCTTGTACAGCCACTAGTACGCGTAGCGTTTCGGGCAAGTCCTTAATCCTACGGTCCCTGGAATACGATCCCCTGCCGCGAAGAATCGTTTTTTCATCCAAGTACACATTTTACTGTTGCGTTAAACAGAGGCTACAGTTAAGGAATTGCGCCCAGTAAATCCTCCCCGGCCAGGATACGAACCCATGACATAGCGCTCGCGGAACGCCAGGCGAGTGTCTTACCACTACACCACGGAGACTGCTTAACTGATATCTCAAACATCTCCACTTCCCGAGGGCACCAGATGAGTGTGGGGTCAGTCTGCATTTTTCGTCAAGCCACTGTCAATGTGAGAGAACTCGTATCCAGCTTATAAGCCTATACTTGCATAAACCACAAGGGAAGATTAACAATCTTTGGACAACACCCACCAGTGAGACTCGAACCCAGAAAGCACAACTACCTCCCAGTAGCTGCCATAACTAGTATGCTTTAACCCTTACACTGCTCAGGGGTCATATGGACATTTACACCCCTGTGCGCAAGAAAAAAAAAATTCAAAATTTTTTTTTTGTCTTCTAAACATGTTAATTTGTGTCCCCTGAGCACGGAAAAAATAACAAAAAAATCGTAGGTGACATATTTTGGGCGCAATTGACCGAGGAAGTCTGGCAAAAAGTGGGCGTTGACAGAGCGGTCGTCAGACCCGGTCAGCGTCACCCGCGTTGACAGATGGGAGTTGCCACAAAGATATTATTACCTAATTGTTTCAATGTCTCCGATTGATTTTTTCTTAGTTTTTTTGCAGTACTATTATTCAATAGTGTGTATTGTAATATATTTATATAATAAAAGTGGTTAATAATCGCTATACTCAAAAGTATGATGTGCATATTAGTGATTCAATTATTATGTTAATAAAACAATAAACAAATAGTTTTGCTGCTATTACACTCTATACACAGGTTATATATAAGTATTGGCATGTTTTGGTCACCATAACGAACCACTAAGTTGGTATTGAGAGTCGAAAAGCAACGAGGAGTTACCGCCACACACCAGCCAGCCACTCGCTGCCACTCCCTCAACACACGCACTAAACTTTCTCCCCCAACAATACCATTTGTGGTGTTATTACACTATATACAGACGTTATATATAAGTATGTGTATATTTTGTTCACCACAACTGTACAGCTAAGCTGATATAGTTAGTTCAGACACTAAGAGTCGTCGCTATACACAGCTGGCGGCTCCCTCACTCATTCAACGTCACACGCACTAAACTTTCTCCCCCAACAATACCATTTGTGGTGTTATTACACTATATACAGACGTTATATATAAGTATGTACATATTTTGTTCACCACAACTGTACAGCTAAGCTGATATAGTTAGTTCAGGCACCAAGAGTCGTCGCTATACACAGATGGCGGCTGGCGGCTCCCTCACTCATTCAACGTCACACGCATTAAACTTTCTCCCCCAACAATACCAGTTGAGGTGTTATTACACTATATACAGACGTTATATATAAGTATGTATATATTTTGTTCACCACAACTGTACAGCTAAGCTGATATAGTTAGTTCAGGCACTAACAGTCGTCGCTATACACAGATGGCGGCTGGCGGCTCCCTCACTCTTTCAAGGTCACACGCACTAAACTTTCTCCCCCAACAATACCTTTTGCAGTGTTATTACCCTATATACACATATTATATATAAATATCTACATGTTTTATGCAACGTAACTGTACACCTAAGCTTGTAGTGCGCCCAAAGAGCATAGTGGCCACCCTCTAAACAGCTAGACAAATTGTGCAGACGACGTCACCTCCGTCACCCATATGGCTCCTCCCAGCATAATCCTTTTGCTGTTATTACACTAATACACACATTATATATAAGTATCTACATTTGTGTTCACCATAGAGAATCACTGACCTGGTATAGTGAATGCAAACAATAACAGGTGGCCACACAGTCAGTAAACGATGCTGTCTCCCTCCGTCTCTCAGCATCACTCCTCTCACAGCGCTAATTATTACAACAATCCTGCTATTATCACAACCCTGGTTATTTATATCACAGTCATTGGTCATCTGTAATATTGTCATCGCTAAATAATAACAATTATATATTTATTTTGACATTTTTCGGCGATGCTGTGGTCACAAGCTGAACATCAATGCTGTTCGCTCATGCTGCGTGCGCCGGCCTTGGTTGCTCCAACAGTACTGTGCCTCTCACACCTGAGAATATTGCCCACGATTTTTTAAAAAAATGGCATCTGTTTACAAGAGCCCTGAGGAAGCTACTGTGAACCCCGTGTAGCCGCGGGCCATTTGAATCAGGCCTGGCACCCTATGGCGTATATATACGCCATGCGCACCATGGGACATGTTACTCAGGGCGTATATATACGCCATGCGCAGTTTAAGGGTTAACCCACTACACCATCAGACCCTACAAAAGAAGTTGAGAATTCGAGATATATATATCTCAAACATCTCCACTTCCCGAGGGCACCAGATGAGTGTGGGGTCAGTTTGCATTTTTCGTCAAGCCACTGTCAATGTGAGAGAACTCGTGTCCAGCTTATAAGCCTATACTTGCATAAACCACAAGGGAAGATTAACAATCTTTGGACAACACCCACCAGTGAGACTCGAACCCAGAAAGCACAACTACCTTCCTGTAGCTGCCATAACTAGTATGCTTTAACCCACTACACCATCAGACCCTACAAAAGAAGTTGAGAATTCGAGATATATATATCTCAAACATCTCTACTTCCCGAGGGCACCAGATGAGTGTGGGGTCAGTCTGCATTTTTCGTCAAGCCACTGTTAATGTGAGAGAACTCGTGTCCAGCTTATAAGCCTATACTTGCATAAACCACAAGGGAAGATTAACAATCTTTGGACAACACCCACGAGTGAGACTCGAACCCAGAAAGCACAACTACCTTCCAGTAGCTGCCATAACTAGTATGCTTTAACCCACTACACCATCAGACCCTATAAAAGAAGTTGAGAATTCGGCATATATATATCTCAAACATCTCCACTTCCCGAGGGCACCAAATGAGTGTGGGGTAAGTCTGCATTTTTCGTCAAGCCACTGTCAATATAAGAGAACTCGTGTCCAGCTTATAAGCCTATACTTGCATAAACCACAAGGGAAGATTAACAATCTTTGGACAACACCCACCAGTGAGACTCGAACCCAGAAAGCACAACTACCTTCCAGTAGCTGCCATAACTAGTATGCTTTAACCCACTACACCATCAGACCCTACAAAAGAAGTTGAGAATTCGAGATATATATATCTCAAACATCTCCACTTCCCGAGGGCACCAGATGAGTGTGGGGTCAGTCTGCATTTTTCGTCAAGCCACTGTCAATGTGAGAGAACTCGTGTCCAGCTTATAAGCCTATACTTGCATAAACCATAAGGGAAGATTAACAATCTTTGGACAACACCCACCAGTGAGACTCGAACCCAGAAAGCACAACTACCTTCCAGTAGCTGCCATAACTAGTATTCTTTAACCCACTACACCATCAGACCCTACAAAAGTAGTTGAGAATTCGATATATATATATCTCAAACATCTCCACTTCCCGAGGGCACCAGATGAGTGTGGGGTCAGTCTGCATTTTTCGTCAAGCCACTGTCAATGTGAGAGAACTCGTGTCCAGCTTATAAGCCTATACTTGCATAAACCACAAGGGAAGATTAACAATCTTTGGACAACACCCACCAGTGAGACTCGAACCCAGAAAGCACAACTACCTTCCAGTAGCTGCCATAACTAGTATGCTTTAACCCACTACACCATCAGACCCTACAAAAGAAGTTGAGAATTCGAGATATATATATCTCAAACATCTCCACTTCCCGAGGGCACCAGATGAGTGTGGGGTCAGTCTGCATTTTTCGTCAAGCCACTGTCAATGTGAGAGAACTCGTGTCCAGCTTATAAGCCTATACTTGCATAAACCACAAGGGAAGATTAACAGTCTTTGGACAACACCCACCAGTGAGACTCGAACCCAGAAAGCACAACTACCTTCCAGTAGCTGCCATAACTAGTATGCTTTAACCCACTACACCATCAGACCCTACAAAAGAAGTTGAGAATTCGAGATATATATATGAGAGAGAGATATATATATACAAGAGTTGTTACATTCTTGTACAGCCACTAGTACGCGTAGCGTTTCGGGCAAGTCCTTAATCCTACGGTCCCTGGAATACGATCCCCTGCCGCGAAGAATCGTTTTTTCATCCAAGTACACATTTTACTGTTGCGTTAAACAGAGGCTACAGTTAAGGAATTGCGCCCAGTAAATCCTCCCCGGCCAGGATACGAACCCATGACATAGCGCTCGCGGAACGCCAGGCGAGTGTCTTACCACTACACTATGGAGACTGCTTAACTGATATCTCAAACATCTCCACTTCCCGAGGGCACCAGATGAGTGTGGGGTCAGTCTGCATTTTTCGTCAAGCCACTGTCAATGTGAGAGAACTCGTATCCAGCTTATAAGCCTATACTTGCATAAACCACAAGGGAAGATTAACAATCTTTGGACAACACCCACCAGTGAGACTCGAACCCAGAAAGCACAACTACCTCCCAGTAGCTGCCATAACTAGTATGCTTTAACCCTTACACTGCTCAGGGGTCATATGGACATTTACACCCCTGTGCGCAAGAAAAAAAAAATTCAAAAAATTTTTTTTGTCTTCTAAACATGTTAATTTGTGTCCCCTGAGCACGGAAAAAATAACAAAAAAATCGTAGGTGACATATTTTGGGCGCAATTGACCGAGGAAGTCTGGCAAAAAGTGGGCGTTGACAGAGCGGTCGTCAGACCCGGTCAGCGTCACCCGCGTTGACAGATGGGAGTTGCCACAAAGATATTATTACCTAATTGTTTCAATGTCTCCGATTGATTTTTTCTTAGTTTTTTTGCAGTACTATTATTCAATAGTGTGTATTGTAATATATTTATATAATAAAAGTGGTTAATAATCGCTATACTCAAAAGTATGATGTGCATATTAGTGATTCAATTATTATGTTAATAAAACAATAAACAAATAGTTTTGCTGCTATTACACTCTATACACAGGTTATATATAAGTATTGGCATGTTTTGGTCACCATAACGAACCACTAAGTTGGTATTGAGAGTCGAAAAGCAACGAGGAGTTACCGCCACACACCAGCCAGCCACTCGCTGCCACTCCCTCAACACACGCACTAAACTTTCTCCCCCAACAATACCATTTGTGGTGTTATTACACTATATACAGACGTTATATATAAGTATGTGTATATTTTGTTCACCACAACTGTACAGCTAAGCTGATATAGTTAGTTCAGACACTAAGAGTCGTCGCTATACACAGCTGGCGGCTCCCTCACTCATTCAACGTCACACGCACTAAACTTTCTCCCCCAACAATACCATTTGTGGTGTTATTACACTATATACAGACGTTATATATAAGTATGTACATATTTTGTTCACCACAACTGTACAGCTAAGCTGATATAGTTAGTTCAGGCACCAAGAGTCGTCGCTATACACAGATGGCGGCTGGCGGCTCCCTCACTCATTCAACGTCACACGCATTAAACTTTCTCCCCCAACAATACCAGTTGAGGTGTTATTACACTATATACAGACGTTATATATAAGTATGTATATATTTTGTTCACCACAACTGTACAGCTAAGCTGATATAGTTAGTTCAGGCACTAACAGTCGTCGCTATACACAGATGGCGGCTGGCGGCTCCCTCACTCTTTCAAGGTCACACGCACTAAACTTTCTCCCCCAACAATACCTTTTGCAGTGTTATTACCCTATATACACATATTATATATAAATATCTACATGTTTTATGCAACGTAACTGTACACCTAAGCTTGTAGTGCGCCCAAAGAGCATAGTGGCCACCCTCTAAACAGCTAGACAAATTGTGCAGACGACGTCACCTCCGTCACCCATATGGCTCCTCCCAGCATAATCCTTTTGCTGTTATTACACTAATACACACATTATATATAAGTATCTACATTTGTGTTCACCATAGAGAATCACTGACCTGGTATAGTGAATGCAAACAATAACAGGTGGCCACACAGTCAGTAAACGATGCTGTCTCCCTCCGTCTCTCAGCATCACTCCTCTCACAGCGCTAATTATTACAACAATCCTGCTATTATCACAACCCTGGTTATTTATATCACAGTCATTGGTCATCTGTAATATTGTCATCGCTAAATAATAACAATTATATATTTATTTTGACATTTTTCGGCGATGCTGTGGTCACAAGCTGAACATCAATGCTGTTCGCTCATGCTGCGTGCGCCGGCCTTGGTTGCTCCAACAGTACTGTGCCTCTCACACCTGAGAATATTGCCCACGATTTTTTAAAAAAATGGCATCTGTTTACAAGAGCCCTGAGGAAGCTACTGTGAACCCCGTGTAGCCGCGGGCCATTTGAATCAGGCCTGGCACCCTATGGCGTATATATACGCCATGCGCACCATGGGACATGTTACTCAGGGCGTATATATACGCCATGCGCAGTTTAAGGGTTAACCCACTACACCATCAGACCCTACAAAAGAAGTTGAGAATTCGAGATATATATATCTCAAACATCTCCACTTCCCGAGGGCACCAGATGAGTGTGGGGTCAGTTTGCATTTTTCGTCAAGCCACTGTCAATGTGAGAGAACTCGTGTCCAGCTTATAAGCCTATACTTGCATAAACCACAAGGGAAGATTAACAATCTTTGGACAACACCCACCAGTGAGACTCGAACCCAGAAAGCACAACTACCTTCCTGTAGCTGCCATAACTAGTATGCTTTAACCCACTACACCATCAGACCCTACAAAAGAAGTTGAGAATTCGAGATATATATATCTCAAACATCTCTACTTCCCGAGGGCACCAGATGAGTGTGGGGTCAGTCTGCATTTTTCGTCAAGCCACTGTTAATGTGAGAGAACTCGTGTCCAGCTTATAAGCCTATACTTGCATAAACCACAAGGGAAGATTAACAATCTTTGGACAACACCCACGAGTGAGACTCGAACCCAGAAAGCACAACTACCTTCCAGTAGCTGCCATAACTAGTATGCTTTAACCCACTACACCATCAGACCCTATAAAAGAAGTTGAGAATTCGGCATATATATATCTCAAACATCTCCACTTCCCGAGGGCACCAAATGAGTGTGGGGTAAGTCTGCATTTTTCGTCAAGCCACTGTCAATATAAGAGAACTCGTGTCCAGCTTATAAGCCTATACTTGCATAAACCACAAGGGAAGATTAACAATCTTTGGACAACACCCACCAGTGAGACTCGAACCCAGAAAGCACAACTACCTTCCAGTAGCTGCCATAACTAGTATGCTTTAACCCACTACACCATCAGACCCTACAAAAGAAGTTGAGAATTCGAGATATATATATCTCAAACATCTCCACTTCCCGAGGGCACCAGATGAGTGTGGGGTCAGTCTGCATTTTTCGTCAAGCCACTGTCAATGTGAGAGAACTCGTGTCCAGCTTATAAGCCTATACTTGCATAAACCATAAGGGAAGATTAACAATCTTTGGACAACACCCACCAGTGAGACTCGAACCCAGAAAGCACAACTACCTTCCAGTAGCTGCCATAACTAGTATTCTTTAACCCACTACACCATCAGACCCTACAAAAGTAGTTGAGAATTCGATATATATATATCTCAAACATCTCCACTTCCCGAGGGCACCAGATGAGTGTGGGGTCAGTCTGCATTTTTCGTCAAGCCACTGTCAATGTGAGAGAACTCGTGTCCAGCTTATAAGCCTATACTTGCATAAACCACAAGGGAAGATTAACAATCTTTGGACAACACCCACCAGTGAGACTCGAACCCAGAAAGCACAACTACCTTCCAGTAGCTGCCATAACTAGTATGCTTTAACCCACTACACCATCAGACCCTACAAAAGAAGTTGAGAATTCGAGATATATATATCTCAAACATCTCCACTTCCCGAGGGCACCAGATGAGTGTGGGGTCAGTCTGCATTTTTCGTCAAGCCACTGTCAATGTGAGAGAACTCGTGTCCAGCTTATAAGCCTATACTTGCATAAACCACAAGGGAAGATTAACAGTCTTTGGACAACACCCACCAGTGAGACTCGAACCCAGAAAGCACAACTACCTTCCAGTAGCTGCCATAACTAGTATGCTTTAACCCACTACACCATCAGACCCTACAAAAGAAGTTGAGAATTCGAGATATATATATGAGAGAGAGATATATATATACAAGAGTTGTTACATTCTTGTACAGCCACTAGTACGCGTAGCGTTTCGGGCAAGTCCTTAATCCTACGGTCCCTGGAATACGATCCCCTGCCGCGAAGAATCGTTTTTTCATCCAAGTACACATTTTACTGTTGCGTTAAACAGAGGCTACAGTTAAGGAATTGCGCCCAGTAAATCCTCCCCGGCCAGGATACGAACCCATGACATAGCGCTCGCGGAACGCCAGGCGAGTGTCTTACCACTACACTATGGAGACTGCTTAACTGATATCTCAAACATCTCCACTTCCCGAGGGCACCAGATGAGTGTGGGGTCAGTCTGCATTTTTCGTCAAGCCACTGTCAATGTGAGAGAACTCGTATCCAGCTTATAAGCCTATACTTGCATAAACCACAAGGGAAGATTAACAATCTTTGGACAACACCCACCAGTGAGACTCGAACCCAGAAAGCACAACTACCTCCCAGTAGCTGCCATAACTAGTATGCTTTAACCCTTACACTGCTCAGGGGTCATATGGACATTTACACCCCTGTGCGCAAGAAAAAAAAAATTCAAAAAATTTTTTTTGTCTTCTAAACATGTTAATTTGTGTCCCCTGAGCACGGAAAAAATAACAAAAAAATCGTAGGTGACATATTTTGGGCGCAATTGACCGAGGAAGTCTGGCAAAAAGTGGGCGTTGACAGAGCGGTCGTCAGACCCGGTCAGCGTCACCCGCGTTGACAGATGGGAGTTGCCACAAAGATATTATTACCTAATTGTTTCAATGTCTCCGATTGATTTTTTCTTAGTTTTTTTGCAGTACTATTATTCAATAGTGTGTATTGTAATATATTTATATAATAAAAGTGGTTAATAATCGCTATACTCAAAAGTATGATGTGCATATTAGTGATTCAATTATTATGTTAATAAAACAATAAACAAATAGTTTTGCTGCTATTACACTCTATACACAGGTTATATATAAGTATTGGCATGTTTTGGTCACCATAACGAACCACTAAGTTGGTATTGAGAGTCGAAAAGCAACGAGGAGTTACCGCCACACACCAGCCAGCCACTCGCTGCCACTCCCTCAACACACGCACTAAACTTTCTCCCCCAACAATACCATTTGTGGTGTTATTACACTATATACAGACGTTATATATAAGTATGTGTATATTTTGTTCACCACAACTGTACAGCTAAGCTGATATAGTTAGTTCAGACACTAAGAGTCGTCGCTATACACAGCTGGCGGCTCCCTCACTCATTCAACGTCACACGCACTAAACTTTCTCCCCCAACAATACCATTTGTGGTGTTATTACACTATATACAGACGTTATATATAAGTATGTACATATTTTGTTCACCACAACTGTACAGCTAAGCTGATATAGTTAGTTCAGGCACCAAGAGTCGTCGCTATACACAGATGGCGGCTGGCGGCTCCCTCACTCATTCAACGTCACACGCATTAAACTTTCTCCCCCAACAATACCAGTTGAGGTGTTATTACACTATATACAGACGTTATATATAAGTATGTATATATTTTGTTCACCACAACTGTACAGCTAAGCTGATATAGTTAGTTCAGGCACTAACAGTCGTCGCTATACACAGATGGCGGCTGGCGGCTCCCTCACTCTTTCAAGGTCACACGCACTAAACTTTCTCCCCCAACAATACCTTTTGCAGTGTTATTACCCTATATACACATATTATATATAAATATCTACATGTTTTATGCAACGTAACTGTACACCTAAGCTTGTAGTGCGCCCAAAGAGCATAGTGGCCACCCTCTAAACAGCTAGACAAATTGTGCAGACGACGTCACCTCCGTCACCCATATGGCTCCTCCCAGCATAATCCTTTTGCTGTTATTACACTAATACACACATTATATATAAGTATCTACATTTGTGTTCACCATAGAGAATCACTGACCTGGTATAGTGAATGCAAACAATAACAGGTGGCCACACAGTCAGTAAACGATGCTGTCTCCCTCCGTCTCTCAGCATCACTCCTCTCACAGCGCTAATTATTACAACAATCCTGCTATTATCACAACCCTGGTTATTTATATCACAGTCATTGGTCATCTGTAATATTGTCATCGCTAAATAATAACAATTATATATTTATTTTGACATTTTTCGGCGATGCTGTGGTCACAAGCTGAACATCAATGCTGTTCGCTCATGCTGCGTGCGCCGGCCTTGGTTGCTCCAACAGTACTGTGCCTCTCACACCTGAGAATATTGCCCACGATTTTTTAAAAAAATGGCATCTGTTTACAAGAGCCCTGAGGAAGCTACTGTGAACCCCGTGTAGCCGCGGGCCATTTGAATCAGGCCTGGCACCCTATGGCGTATATATACGCCATGCGCACCATGGGACATGTTACTCAGGGCGTATATATACGCCATGCGCAGTTTAAGGGTTAACCCACTACACCATCAGACCCTACAAAAGAAGTTGAGAATTCGAGATATATATATCTCAAACATCTCCACTTCCCGAGGGCACCAGATGAGTGTGGGGTCAGTTTGCATTTTTCGTCAAGCCACTGTCAATGTGAGAGAACTCGTGTCCAGCTTATAAGCCTATACTTGCATAAACCACAAGGGAAGATTAACAATCTTTGGACAACACCCACCAGTGAGACTCGAACCCAGAAAGCACAACTACCTTCCTGTAGCTGCCATAACTAGTATGCTTTAACCCACTACACCATCAGACCCTACAAAAGAAGTTGAGAATTCGAGATATATATATCTCAAACATCTCTACTTCCCGAGGGCACCAGATGAGTGTGGGGTCAGTCTGCATTTTTCGTCAAGCCACTGTTAATGTGAGAGAACTCGTGTCCAGCTTATAAGCCTATACTTGCATAAACCACAAGGGAAGATTAACAATCTTTGGACAACACCCACGAGTGAGACTCGAACCCAGAAAGCACAACTACCTTCCAGTAGCTGCCATAACTAGTATGCTTTAACCCACTACACCATCAGACCCTATAAAAGAAGTTGAGAATTCGGCATATATATATCTCAAACATCTCCACTTCCCGAGGGCACCAAATGAGTGTGGGGTAAGTCTGCATTTTTCGTCAAGCCACTGTCAATATAAGAGAACTCGTGTCCAGCTTATAAGCCTATACTTGCATAAACCACAAGGGAAGATTAACAATCTTTGGACAACACCCACCAGTGAGACTCGAACCCAGAAAGCACAACTACCTTCCAGTAGCTGCCATAACTAGTATGCTTTAACCCACTACACCATCAGACCCTACAAAAGAAGTTGAGAATTCGAGATATATATATCTCAAACATCTCCACTTCCCGAGGGCACCAGATGAGTGTGGGGTCAGTCTGCATTTTTCGTCAAGCCACTGTCAATGTGAGAGAACTCGTGTCCAGCTTATAAGCCTATACTTGCATAAACCATAAGGGAAGATTAACAATCTTTGGACAACACCCACCAGTGAGACTCGAACCCAGAAAGCACAACTACCTTCCAGTAGCTGCCATAACTAGTATTCTTTAACCCACTACACCATCAGACCCTACAAAAGTAGTTGAGAATTCGATATATATATATCTCAAACATCTCCACTTCCCGAGGGCACCAGATGAGTGTGGGGTCAGTCTGCATTTTTCGTCAAGCCACTGTCAATGTGAGAGAACTCGTGTCCAGCTTATAAGCCTATACTTGCATAAACCACAAGGGAAGATTAACAATCTTTGGACAACACCCACCAGTGAGACTCGAACCCAGAAAGCACAACTACCTTCCAGTAGCTGCCATAACTAGTATGCTTTAACCCACTACACCATCAGACCCTACAAAAGAAGTTGAGAATTCGAGATATATATATCTCAAACATCTCCACTTCCCGAGGGCACCAGATGAGTGTGGGGTCAGTCTGCATTTTTCGTCAAGCCACTGTCAATGTGAGAGAACTCGTGTCCAGCTTATAAGCCTATACTTGCATAAACCACAAGGGAAGATTAACAGTCTTTGGACAACACCCACCAGTGAGACTCGAACCCAGAAAGCACAACTACCTTCCAGTAGCTGCCATAACTAGTATGCTTTAACCCACTACACCATCAGACCCTACAAAAGAAGTTGAGAATTCGAGATATATATATGAGAGAGAGATATATATATACAAGAGTTGTTACATTCTTGTACAGCCACTAGTACGCGTAGCGTTTCGGGCAAGTCCTTAATCCTACGGTCCCTGGAATACGATCCCCTGCCGCGAAGAATCGTTTTTTCATCCAAGTACACATTTTACTGTTGCGTTAAACAGAGGCTACAGTTAAGGAATTGCGCCCAGTAAATCCTCCCCGGCCAGGATACGAACCCATGACATAGCGCTCGCGGAACGCCAGGCGAGTGTCTTACCACTACACTATGGAGACTGCTTAACTGATATCTCAAACATCTCCACTTCCCGAGGGCACCAGATGAGTGTGGGGTCAGTCTGCATTTTTCGTCAAGCCACTGTCAATGTGAGAGAACTCGTATCCAGCTTATAAGCCTATACTTGCATAAACCACAAGGGAAGATTAACAATCTTTGGACAACACCCACCAGTGAGACTCGAACCCAGAAAGCACAACTACCTCCCAGTAGCTGCCATAACTAGTATGCTTTAACCCTTACACTGCTCAGGGGTCATATGGACATTTACACCCCTGTGCGCAAGAAAAAAAAAATTCAAAAAATTTTTTTTGTCTTCTAAACATGTTAATTTGTGTCCCCTGAGCACGGAAAAAATAACAAAAAAATCGTAGGTGACATATTTTGGGCGCAATTGACCGAGGAAGTCTGGCAAAAAGTGGGCGTTGACAGAGCGGTCGTCAGACCCGGTCAGCGTCACCCGCGTTGACAGATGGGAGTTGCCACAAAGATATTATTACCTAATTGTTTCAATGTCTCCGATTGATTTTTTCTTAGTTTTTTTGCAGTACTATTATTCAATAGTGTGTATTGTAATATATTTATATAATAAAAGTGGTTAATAATCGCTATACTCAAAAGTATGATGTGCATATTAGTGATTCAATTATTATGTTAATAAAACAATAAACAAATAGTTTTGCTGCTATTACACTCTATACACAGGTTATATATAAGTATTGGCATGTTTTGGTCACCATAACGAACCACTAAGTTGGTATTGAGAGTCGAAAAGCAACGAGGAGTTACCGCCACACACCAGCCAGCCACTCGCTGCCACTCCCTCAACACACGCACTAAACTTTCTCCCCCAACAATACCATTTGTGGTGTTATTACACTATATACAGACGTTATATATAAGTATGTGTATATTTTGTTCACCACAACTGTACAGCTAAGCTGATATAGTTAGTTCAGACACTAAGAGTCGTCGCTATACACAGCTGGCGGCTCCCTCACTCATTCAACGTCACACGCACTAAACTTTCTCCCCCAACAATACCATTTGTGGTGTTATTACACTATATACAGACGTTATATATAAGTATGTACATATTTTGTTCACCACAACTGTACAGCTAAGCTGATATAGTTAGTTCAGGCACCAAGAGTCGTCGCTATACACAGATGGCGGCTGGCGGCTCCCTCACTCATTCAACGTCACACGCATTAAACTTTCTCCCCCAACAATACCAGTTGAGGTGTTATTACACTATATACAGACGTTATATATAAGTATGTATATATTTTGTTCACCACAACTGTACAGCTAAGCTGATATAGTTAGTTCAGGCACTAACAGTCGTCGCTATACACAGATGGCGGCTGGCGGCTCCCTCACTCTTTCAAGGTCACACGCACTAAACTTTCTCCCCCAACAATACCTTTTGCAGTGTTATTACCCTATATACACATATTATATATAAATATCTACATGTTTTATGCAACGTAACTGTACACCTAAGCTTGTAGTGCGCCCAAAGAGCATAGTGGCCACCCTCTAAACAGCTAGACAAATTGTGCAGACGACGTCACCTCCGTCACCCATATGGCTCCTCCCAGCATAATCCTTTTGCTGTTATTACACTAATACACACATTATATATAAGTATCTACATTTGTGTTCACCATAGAGAATCACTGACCTGGTATAGTGAATGCAAACAATAACAGGTGGCCACACAGTCAGTAAACGATGCTGTCTCCCTCCGTCTCTCAGCATCACTCCTCTCACAGCGCTAATTATTACAACAATCCTGCTATTATCACAACCCTGGTTATTTATATCACAGTCATTGGTCATCTGTAATATTGTCATCGCTAAATAATAACAATTATATATTTATTTTGACATTTTTCGGCGATGCTGTGGTCACAAGCTGAACATCAATGCTGTTCGCTCATGCTGCGTGCGCCGGCCTTGGTTGCTCCAACAGTACTGTGCCTCTCACACCTGAGAATATTGCCCACGATTTTTTAAAAAAATGGCATCTGTTTACAAGAGCCCTGAGGAAGCTACTGTGAACCCCGTGTAGCCGCGGGCCATTTGAATCAGGCCTGGCACCCTATGGCGTATATATACGCCATGCGCACCATGGGACATGTTACTCAGGGCGTATATATACGCCATGCGCAGTTTAAGGGTTAACCCACTACACCATCAGACCCTACAAAAGAAGTTGAGAATTCGAGATATATATATCTCAAACATCTCCACTTCCCGAGGGCACCAGATGAGTGTGGGGTCAGTTTGCATTTTTCATCAAGCCACTGTCAATGTGAGAGAACTCGTGTCCAGCTTATAAGCCTATACTTGCATAAACCACAAGGGAAGATTAACAATCTTTGGACAACACCCACCAGTGAGACTCGAACCCAGAAAGCACAACTACCTTCCTGTAGCTGCCATAACTAGTATGCTTTAACCCACTACACCATCAGACCCTACAAAAGAAGTTGAGAATTCGAGATATATATATCTCAAACATCTCTACTTCCCGAGGGCACCAGATGAGTGTGGGGTCAGTCTGCATTTTTCGTCAAGCCACTGTTAATGTGAGAGAACTCGTGTCCAGCTTATAAGCCTATACTTGCATAAACCACAAGGGAAGATTAACAATCTTTGGACAACACCCACGAGTGAGACTCGAACCCAGAAAGCACAACTACCTTCCAGTAGCTGCCATAACTAGTATGCTTTAACCCACTACACCATCAGACCCTATAAAAGAAGTTGAGAATTCGACATATATATATCTCAAACATCTCCACTTCCCGAGGGCACCAAATGAGTGTGGGGTAAGTCTGCATTTTTCGTCAAGCCACTGTCAATATAAGAGAACTCGTGTCCAGCTTATAAGCCTATACTTGCATAAACCACAAGGGAAGATTAACAATCTTTGGACAACACCCACCAGTGAGACTCGAACCCAGAAAGCACAACTACCTTCCAGTAGCTGCCATAACTAGTATGCTTTAACCCACTACACCATCAGACCCTACAAAAGAAGTTGAGAATTCGTGATATATATATCTCAAACATCTCCACTTCCCGAGGGCACCAAATGAGTGTGGGGTCAGTCTGCATTTTTCGTCAAGCCACTGTCAATGTGAGAGAACTCGTGTCCAGCTTATAAGCCTATACTTGCATAAACCACAAGGGAAGATTAACAATCTTTGGACAACACCCACCAGTGAGACTCGAAAACAGAAAGCACAACTACCTTCCAGTAGCTGCCATAACTAGTATGCTTTAACCCACTACACCATCAGACCCTACAAAAGAAGTTGAGAATTCGAGATATATATATCTCAAACATCTCCACTTCCCGAGGGCACCAGATGAGTGTGGGGTCAGTCTGCATTTTTCGTCAAGCCACTGTCAATGTGAGAGAACTCGTGTCCAGCTTATAAGCCTATACTTGCATAAACCACAAGGGAAGATTAACAATCTTTGGACAACACCCACCAGTGAGACTCGAACCCAGAAAGCACAACTACCTTCCAGTAGCTGCCATAACTAGTATGCTTTAACCCACTACACCAACAGACCCTACAAATGAAGTTGAGAATTCGAGTTATATATATCTCAAACATCTCCACTTCCCGAGGGCACCAGATGAGTGTGGGGTCTGTCTGCATTTTTCGTCAAGCCACTGTCAATGTGAGAGAACTCGTGTCCAGCTTATAAGCCTATACTTGCATAAACCACAAGGGAAGATTAACAATCTTTGGACAACACCCACCAGTGAGACTCGAACCCAGAAAGCACAACTACCTTCCATTAGCTGCCATAACTAGTATGCTTTAACCCACTACACCATCAGACCCTACAAGATAAGTTGAGAATTCGAGATATATATATCTCAAACATCTCCACTTCCCGAGGGCACCAGATTAGTGTGGGGTCAGTCTGCATTTTTCGTCAAGCCACTGTCAATGTGAGAGAACTCGTGTCCAGCTTATAAGCCTATACCTGCATAAACCACAAGGGAAGATTAACAATCTTTGGACAACACCCACCAGTGAGACTCGAACCCAGAAAGCACAACTACCTTGCAGTAGCTTCCATAACTAGTATGCTTTAACCCACTACACCATCAGACCCTACAAAAGAAGTTGAGAATTCGAGATATATATATCTCAAACATCTCCACTTCCCGAGGGCACCAGATGAGTGTGGGGTCAGTCTGCATTTTTCGTCAAGCCACTGTCAATGTGAGAGAACTCGTGTCCAGCTTATAGGCCTATACTTGCATAAACCACAAGGGAAGATTAACAATCTTTGGACAACACCCACCAGTGAGACTCGAACCCAGAAAGCACAACTACCTTCCAGTAGCTGCCATAACTAGTATGCTTTAACCCACTACACCATCAGACCCTACAAGAGAAGTTGAGAATTCGAGATATATATATCTCAAACATCTCCACTTCCCGAGGGCACCAGATGAGTGTGGGGTCAGTCTGCATTTTTCGTCAAGCCACTGTCAATGTGAGAGAACTCGTGTCCAGCTTATAAGCCTATACTTGCATAAACCACAAGGGAAGATTAACAATCTTTGGACAACACCCACCAGTGAGACTCGAACCCAGAAAGCACAACTACCTTCCAGTAGCTGCCATAACTAGTATGCTTTAACCCACTACACCATCAGACCCTACAAAAGAAGTTGAGAATTCGAGATATATATATCTCAAACATCTCCACTTCCCGAGGGCACCAGATGAGTGTGGGGTCAGTCTGCATTTTTCGTCAAGCCACTGTCAATGTGAGAGAACTCGTGTCCAGCTTATAAGCCTATACTTGCATAAACCACAAGGGAAGATTAACAATCTTTGGACAACACCCACCAGTGAGACTCGAACCCAGAAAGCCCAACTACCTTCCAGTAGCTGCCATAACTAGTATGCTTTAACCCACTACACCATCAGACCCTACAAAAGAAGTTGAGAATTCGAGATATATATATCTCAAACATCTCCACTTCCCGAGGGCACCAGATGAGTGTGGGGTCAGTCTGCATTTTTCGTCAAGCCACTGTCAATGTGAGAGAACTCGTGTCCAGCTTATAAGCCTATACTTGCATAAACCACAAGGGAAGATTAACAATCTTTGGACAACACCCACCAGTGAGACTCGAACCCAGAAAGCACAACTACCTTCCAGTAGCTGCCATAACTAGTATGCTTTAACCCACTACACCATCAGACCCTACAAAAGAAGTTGAGAATTCGAGATATATATATCTCAAACATCTCCACTTCCCGAGGGCACCAGATGAGTGTGGGGTCAGTCTGCATTTTTCGTCAAGCCACTGTCAATGTGAGAGAACTCGTGTCCAGCTTATAAGCCTATACTTGCATAAACCACAAGGGAAGATTAACAATCTTTGGACAACACCCACCAGTGAGACTCGAACCCAGAAAGCACAACTACCTTCCAGTAGCTGCCATAACTAGTATGCTTTAACGCACTACACCATCAGACCCTACAAGAGAAGTTGAGAATTCGAGATATATATATCTCAAACATCTCCACTTCCCGAGGGCACCAGATGAGTGTGGGGTCAGTCTGCATTTTTCGTCAAGCCACTGTCAATGTGAGAGAACTCGTGTCCAGCTTATAAGCCTATACTTGCATAAACCACAAGGGAAGATTAACAATCTTTGGACAACACCCACCAGTGAGACTCGAACCCAGAAAGCACAACTACCTTCCAGTAGCTGCCATAACTAGTATGCTTTAACGCACTACACCATCAGACCCTACAAGAGAAGTTGAGAATTCGAGATATATATATCTCAAACATCTCCACTTCCCGAGGGCACCAGATGAGTGTGGGGTCAGTCTGCATTTTTCGTCAAGCCACTGTCAATGTGAGAGAACTCGTGTCCAGCTTATAAGCCTATACTTGCATAAACCACAAGGGAAGATTAACAATCTTTGGACAACACCCACCAGTGAGACTCGAACCCAGAAAGCACAACTACCTTCCAGTAGCTGCCATAAATAGTATGCTTTAACCCACTACACCATCAGACCCTACAAAAGAAGTTGAGAATTCGAGATATATATATCTCAAAAATCTCCACTTCCCGAGGGCACCAGATGAGTGTGGGGTCAGTCTGCATTTTTCGTCAAGCCACTGTCAATGTGAGAGAACTCGTGTCCAGCTTATAAGCCTATACCTTGCATAAACCACAAGGGAAGATTAACAATCTTTGGACAACACCCACCAGTGAGACTCGAACCCAGAAAGCACAACTACCTTCCAGTAGCTGCCATAACTAGTATGCTTTAACCCACTACACCATCAGACCCTACAAAAGAAGTTGAGAATTCGAGATATATATATCTCAAACATCTCCACTTCCCGAGGGCCACCAGATGAGTGTGGGGTCAGTCTGCATTTTTCGTCAAGCCACTGTCAATGTGAGAGAACTCGTGTCCAGCTTATAAGCCTATACTTGCATAAACCACAAGGGAAGATTAACAATCTTTGGACAACACCCACCAGTGAGACTCGAACCCAGAAAGCACAACTACCTTCCAGTAGCTGCCATAACTAGTATGCTTTAACCCACTACACCATCAGACCCTACAAAAGAAGTTGAGAATTCGAGATATATATATCTCAAACATCTCCACTTCCCGAGGGCACCAGATGAGTGTGGGGTCAGTCTGCATTTTTCGTCAAGCCACTGTCAATGTGAGAGAACTCGTGTCCAGCTTTTAAGCCTATACTTGCATAAACCACAAGGGAAGATTAACAATCTTTGGACAACACCCACCAGTGAGACTCGAACCCAGAAAGCACAACTACCTTCCAGTAGCTGCCATAACTAGTATGCTTTAACCCACTACACCATCAGACCCTACAAAAGAAGTTGAGAATTCGAGATATATATATGAGAGAGAGATATATATATTCAAGAGTTGTTACATTCTTGTACAGCCACTAGTACGCGTAGCGTTTCGGGCAAGTCCTTAATCCTACGGTCCCTGGAATACGATCCCCTGCCGCGAAGAATCGTTTTTTCATCCAAGTACACATTTTACTGTTGCGTTAAACAGAGGCTACAGTTAAGGAATTGCGCCCAGTAAATCCTCCCCGGCCAGGATACGAACCCATGACATAGCGCTCGCGGAACGCCAGGCGAGTGTCTTACCACTACACCACGGAGACTGCTTAACTGATATCTCAAACATCTCCACTTCCCGAGGGCACCAGATGAGTGTGGGGTCAGTCTGCATTTTTCGTCAAGCCACTGTCAATGTGAGAGAACTCGTATCCAGCTTATAAGCCTATACTTGCATAAACCACAAGGGAAGATTAACAATCTTTGGACAACACCCACCAGTGAGACTCGAACCCAGAAAGCACAACTACCTTCCAGTAGCTGCCATAACTAGTATGCTTTAACCCTTACACTGCTCAGGGGTCATATGGACATTTACACCCCTGTGCGCAAGAAAAAAAAAAATTCAAAAAATTTTTTTTGTCTTCTAAACATGTTAATTTGTGTCCCCTGAGCACGGAAAAAATAACAAAAAAATCGTAGGTGACATATTTTGGGCGCAATTGACCGAGGAAGTCTGGCAAAAAGTGGGCGTTGACAGAGCGGTCGTCAGACCCGGTCAGCGTCACCCGCGTTGACAGATGGGAGTTGCCACAAAGATATTATTACCTAATTGTTTCAATGTCTCCGATTGATTTTTTCTTAGTTTTTTTGCAGTACTATTATTCAATAGTGTGTATTGTAATATATTTATATAATAAAAGTGGTTAATAATCGCTATACTCAAAAGTATGATGTGCATATTAGTGATTCAATTATTATGTTAATAAAACAATAAACAAATAGTTTTGCTGCTATTACACTCTATACACAGGTTATATATAAGTATTGGCATGTTTTGGTCACCATAACGAACCACTAAGTTGGTATTGAGAGTCGAAAAGCAACGAGGAGTTACCGCCACACACCAGCCAGCCACTCGCTGCCACTCCCTCAACACACGCACTAAACTTTCTCCCCCAACAATACCATTTGTGGTGTTATTACACTATATACAGACGTTATATATAAGTATGTGTATATTTTGTTCACCACAACTGTACAGCTAAGCTGATATAGTTAGTTCAGACACTAAGAGTCGTCGCTATACACAGCTGGCGGCTCCCTCACTCATTCAACGTCACACGCACTAAACTTTCTCCCCCAACAATACCATTTGTGGTGTTATTACACTATATACAGACGTTATATATAAGTATGTATATATTTTGTTCACCACAACTGTACAGCTAAGCTGATATAGTTAGTTCAGGCACCAAGAGTCGTCGCTATACACAGATGGCGGCTGGCGGCTCCCTCACTCATTCAACGTCACACGCACTAAACTTTCTCCCCCAACAATACCAGTTGTGGTGTTATTACACTATATACAGACGTTATATATAAGTATGTATATATTTTGTTCACCACAACTGTACAGCTAAGCTGATATAGTTAGTTCAGGCACTAACAGTCGTCGCTATACACATATGGCGGCTGGCGGCTATCTCACTCTTTCAAGGTCACACGCACTAAACTTTCTCCCCCAACAATACCTTTTGCAGTGTTATTACCCTATATACACATATTATATATAAATATCTACATGTTTTATGCACCGTAACTGTACACCTAAGCTTGTAGTGCGCCCAAAGAGCATAGTGGCCACCCTCTAAACAGCTAGACAAATTGTGCAGACGACGTCACCTCCGTCACCCATATGGCTCCTCCCAGCATAATCCTTTTGCTGTTATTACACTAATACACACATTATATATAAGTATCTACATTTGTGTTCACCATAGAGAACCACTGACCTGGTATAGTGAATGCAAACAATAACAGGTGGCCACACAGTCAGTAAACGATGCTGTCTCCCTCCGTCTCTCAGCATCACTCCTCTCACAGCGCTAATTATTACAACAATGCTGCTATTATCACAACCCTGGTTATTTATATCACAGTCATTGGTCATCTGTAATATTGTCATCGCTAAATAATAACAATTATATATTTATTTTGACATTTTTCGGCGATGCTGTGGTCACAAGCTGAACATCAATGCTGTTCGCTCATGCTGCGTGCGCCGGCCTTGGTTGCTCCAACAGTACTGTGCCTCTCACACCTGAGAATATTGCCCACGATTTTTTTTAAAAATGGCATCTGTTTACAAGAGCCCTGAGGAAGCTACTGTGAACCCCGTGTAGCCGCGGGCCATTTGAATCAGGCCTGGCACCCTATGGCGTATATATACGCCATGTGCACCATGGGACATGTTACTCAGGGCGTATATATACTCCATGCGCAGTTTAAGGGTTAACCCACTACACCATCAGACCCTACAAAAGAAGTTGAGAATTCGAGATATATATATCTCAAACATCTCCACTTCCCGAGGGCACCAGATGAGTGTGGGGTCAGTCTGCATTTTTCGTCAAGCCACTGTCAATGTGAGAGAACTCGTGTCCAGCTTATAAGCCTATACTTGCATAAACCACAAGGGAAGATTAACAATCTTTGGACAACACCCACCAGTGAGACTCGAACCCAGAAAGCACAACTACCTTCCAGTAGCTGCCATAACTAGTATGCTTTAACCCACTACACCATCAGACCCTACAAAAGAAGTTGAGAATTCGAGATATATATATCTCAAACATCTCCACTTCCCGAGGGCACCAGATGAGTGTGGGGTCAGTCTGCATTTTTCGTCAAGCCACTGTCAATGTGAGAGAACTCGTGTCCAGCTTATAAGCCTATACTTGCATAAACCACAAGGGAAGATTAACAATCTTTGGACAACACCCACCAGTGAGACTCGAACCCAGAAAGCACAACTACCTTCCAGTAGCTGCCATAACTAGTATGCTTTAACCCACTACACCATCAGACCCTACAAAAGAAGTTGAGAATTCGAGATATATATATCTCAAACATCTCCACTTCCCGAGGGCACCAGATGAGTGTGGGGTCAGTCTGCATTTTTCGTCAAGCCACTGTCAATGTGAGAGAACTCGTGTCCAGCTTATAAGCCTATACTTGCATAAACCACAAGGGAAGATTAACAATCTTTGGACAACACCCACCAGTGAGACTCGAACCCAGAAAGCACAACTACCTTCCAGTAGCTGCCATAACTAGTATGCTTTAACCCACTACACCATCAGACCCTACAAAAGAAGTTGAGAATTCGAGATATATATATCTCAAACATCTCCACTTCCCGAGGGCACCAGATGAGTGTGGGGTCAGTCTGCATTTTTCGTCAAGCCACTGTCAATGTGAGAGAACTCGTGTCCAGCTTATAAGCCTATACTTGCATAAACCACAAGGGAAGATTAACAATCTTTGGACAACACCCACCAGTGAGACTCGAACCCAGAAAGCACAACTACCTTCCAGTAGCTGCCATAACTAGTATGCTTTAACCCACTACACCATCAGACCCTACAAAAGAAGTTGAGAATTCGAGATATATATATCTCAAACATCTCCACTTCCCGAGGGCACCAGATGAGTGTGGGGTCAGTCTGCATTTTTCGTCAAGCCACTGTCAATGTGAGAGAACTCGTGTCCAGCTTATAAGCCTATACTTGCATAAACCACAAGGGAAGATTAACAATCTTTGGACAACACCCACCAGTGAGACTCGAACCCAGAAAGCACAACTACCTTCCAGTAGCTGCCATAACTAGTATGCTTTAACCCACTACACCATCAGACCCTACAAAAGAAGTTGAGAATTCGAGATATATATATCTCAAACATCTCCACTTCCCGAGGGCACCAGATGAGTGTGGGGTCAGTCTGCATTTTTCGTCAAGCCACTGTCAATGTGAGAGAACTCGTGTCCAGCTTATAAGCCTATACTTGCATAAACCACAAGGGAAGATTAACAATCTTTGGACAACACCCACCAGTGAGACTCGAACCCAGAAAGCACAACTACCTTCCAGTAGCTGCCATAACTAGTATGCTTTAACCCACTACACCATCAGACCCTACAAAAGAAGTTGAGAATTCGAGATATATATATCTCAAACATCTCCACTTCCCGAGGGCACCAGATGAGTGTGGGGTCAGTCTGCATTTTTCGTCAAGCCACTGTCAATGTGAGAGAACTCGTGTCCAGCTTATAAGCCTATACTTGCATAAACCACAAGGGAAGATTAACAATCTTTGGACAACACCCACCAGTGAGACTCGAACCCAGAAAGCACAACTACCTTCCAGTAGCTGCCATAACTAGTATGCTTTAACCCACTACACCATCAGACCCTACAAAAGAAGTTGAGAATTCGAGATATATATCTCAAACATCTCCACTTCCCGAGGGCACCAGATGAGTGTGGGGTCAGTCTGCATTTTTCGTCAAGCCACTGTCAATGTGAGAGAACTCGTGTCCAGCTTATAAGCCTATACTTGCATAAACCACAAGGGAAGATTAACAATCTTTGGACAACACCCACCAGTGAGACTCGAACCCAGAAAGCACAACTACCTTCCAGTAGCTGCCATAACTAGTATGCTTTAACCCACTACACCATCAGACCCTACAAAAGAAGTTGAGAATTCGAGATATATATATCTCAAACATCTCCACTTCCCGAGGGCACCAGATGAGTGTGGGGTCAGTCTGCATTTTTCGTCAAGCCACTGTCAATGTGAGAGAACTCGTGTCCAGCTTATAAGCCTATACTTGCATAAACCACAAGGGAAGATTAACAATCTTTGGACAACACCCACCAGTGAGACTCGAACCCAGAAAGCACAACTACCTTCCAGTAGCTGCCATAACTAGTATGCTTTAACCCACTACACCATCAGACCCTACAAAAGAAGTTGAGAATTCGAGATATATATATCTCAAACATCTCCACTTCCCGAGGGCACCAGATGAGTGTGGGGTCAGTCTGCATTTTTCGTCAAGCCACTGTCAATGTGAGAGAACTCGTGTCCAGCTTATAAGCCTATACTTGCATAAACCACAAGGGAAGATTAACAATCTTTGGACAACACCCACCAGTGAGACTCGAACCCAGAAAGCACAACTACCTTCCAGTAGCTGCCATAACTAGTATGCTTTAACCCACTACACCATCAGACCCTACAAAAGAAGTTGAGAATTCGAGATATATATATCTCAAACATCTCCACTTCCCGAGGGCACCAGATGAGTGTGGGGTCAGTCTGCATTTTTCGTCAAGCCACTGTCAATGTGAGAGAACTCGTGTCCAGCTTATAAGCCTATACTTGCATAAACCACAAGGGAAGATTAACAATCTTTGGACAACACCCACCAGTGAGACTCGAACCCAGAAAGCACAACTACCTTCCAGTAGCTGCCATAACTAGTATGCTTTAACCCACTACACCATCAGACCCTACAAAAGAAGTTGAGAATTCGAGATATATATATCTCAAACATCTCCACTTCCCGAGGGCACCAGATGAGTGTGGGGTCAGTCTGCATTTTTCGTCAAGCCACTGTCAATGTGAGAGAACTCGTGTCCAGCTTATAAGCCTATACTTGCATAAACCACAAGGGAAGATTAACAATCTTTGGACAACACCCACCAGTGAGACTCGAACCCAGAAAGCACAACTACCTTCCAGTAGCTGCCATAACTAGTATGCTTTAACCCACTACACCATCAGACCCTACAAAAGAAGTTGAGAATTCGAGATATATATATCTCAAACATCTCCACTTCCCGAGGGCACCAGATGAGTGTGGGGTCAGTCTGCATTTTTCGTCAAGCCACTGTCAATGTGAGAGAACTCGTGTCCAGCTTATAAGCCTATACTTGCATAAACCACAAGGGAAGATTAACAATCTTTGGACAACACCCACCAGTGAGACTCGAACCCAGAAAGCACAACTACCTTCCAGTAGCTGCCATAACTAGTATGCTTTAACCCACTACACCATCAGACCCTACAAAAGAAGTTGAGAATTCGAGATATATATATCTCAAACATCTCCACTTCCCGAGGGCACCAGATGAGTGTGGGGTCAGTCTGCATTTTTCGTCAAGCCACTGTCAATGTGAGAGAACTCGTGTCCAGCTTATAAGCCTATACTTGCATAAACCACAAGGGAAGATTAACAATCTTTGGACAACACCCACCAGTGAGACTCGAACCCAGAAAGCACAACTACCTTCCAGTAGCTGCCATAACTAGTATGCTTTAACCCACTACACCATCAGACCCTACAAAAGAAGTTGAGAATTCGAGATATATATATCTCAAACATCTCCACTTCCCGAGGGCACCAGATGAGTGTGGGGTCAGTCTGCATTTTTCGTCAAGCCACTGTCAATGTGAGAGAACTCGTGTCCAGCTTATAAGCCTATACTTGCATAAACCACAAGGGAAGATTAACAATCTTTGGACAACACCCACCAGTGAGACTCGAACCCAGAAAGCACAACTACCTTCCAGTAGCTGCCATAACTAGTATGCTTTAACCCACTACACCATCAGACCCTACAAAAGAAGTTGAGAATTCGAGATATATATATCTCAAACATCTCCACTTCCCGAGGGCACCAGATGAGTGTGGGGTCAGTCTGCATTTTTCGTCAAGCCACTGTCAATGTGAGAGAACTCGTGTCCAGCTTATAAGCCTATACTTGCATAAACCACAAGGGAAGATTAACAATCTTTGGACAACACCCACCAGTGAGACTCGAACCCAGAAAGCACAACTACCTTCCAGTAGCTGCCATAACTAGTATGCTTTAACCCACTACACCATCAGACCCTACAAAAGAAGTTGAGAATTCGAGATATATATATCTCAAACATCTCCACTTCCCGAGGGCACCAGATGAGTGTGGGGTCAGTCTGCATTTTTCGTCAAGCCACTGTCAATGTGAGAGAACTCGTGTCCAGCTTATAAGCCTATACTTGCATAAACCACAAGGGAAGATTAACAATCTTTGGACAACACCCACCAGTGAGACTCGAACCCAGAAAGCACAACTACCTTCCAGTAGCTGCCATAACTAGTATGCTTTAACCCACTACACCATCAGACCCTACAAAAGAAGTTGAGAATTCGAGATATATATATCTCAAACATCTCCACTTCCCGAGGGCACCAGATGAGTGTGGGGTCAGTCTGCATTTTTCGTCAAGCCACTGTCAATGTGAGAGAACTCGTGTCCAGCTTATAAGCCTATACTTGCATAAACCACAAGGGAAGATTAACAATCTTTGGACAACACCCACCAGTGAGACTCGAACCCAGAAAGCACAACTACCTTCCAGTAGCTGCCATAACTAGTATGCTTTAACCCACTACACCATCAGACCCTACAAAAGAAGTTGAGAATTCGAGATATATATATCTCAAACATCTCCACTTCCCGAGGGCACCAGATGAGTGTGGGGTCAGTCTGCATTTTTCGTCAAGCCACTGTCAATGTGAGAGAACTCGTGTCCAGCTTATAAGCCTATACTTGCATAAACCACAAGGGAAGATTAACAATCTTTGGACAACACCCACCAGTGAGACTCGAACCCAGAAAGCACAACTACCTTCCAGTAGCTGCCATAACTAGTATGCTTTAACCCACTACACCATCAGACCCTACAAAAGAAGTTGAGAATTCGAGATATATATATCTCAAACATCTCCACTTCCCGAGGGCACCAGATGAGTGTGGGGTCAGTCTGCATTTTTCGTCAAGCCACTGTCAATGTGAGAGAACTCGTGTCCAGCTTATAAGCCTATACTTGCATAAACCACAAGGGAAGATTAACAATCTTTGGACAACACCCACCAGTGAGACTCGAACCCAGAAAGCACAACTACCTTCCAGTAGCTGCCATAACTAGTATGCTTTAACCCACTACACCATCAGACCCTACAAAAGAAGTTGAGAATTCGAGATATATATATCTCAAACATCTCCACTTCCCGAGGGCACCAGATGAGTGTGGGGTCAGTCTGCATTTTTCGTCAAGCCACTGTCAATGTGAGAGAACTCGTGTCCAGCTTATAAGCCTATACTTGCATAAACCACAAGGGAAGATTAACAATCTTTGGACAACACCCACCAGTGAGACTCGAACCCAGAAAGCACAACTACCTTCCAGTAGCTGCCATAACTAGTATGCTTTAACCCACTACACCATCAGACCCTACAAAAGAAGTTGAGAATTCGAGATATATATATCTCAAACATCTCCACTTCCCGAGGGCACCAGATGAGTGTGGGGTCAGTCTGCATTTTTCGTCAAGCCACTGTCAATGTGAGAGAACTCGTGTCCAGCTTATAAGCCTATACTTGCATAAACCACAAGGGAAGATTAACAATCTTTGGACAACACCCACCAGTGAGACTCGAACCCAGAAAGCACAACTACCTTCCAGTAGCTGCCATAACTAGTATGCTTTAACCCACTACACCATCAGACCCTACAAAAGAAGTTGAGAATTCGAGATATATATATCTCAAACATCTCCACTTCCCGAGGGCACCAGATGAGTGTGGGGTCAGTCTGCATTTTTCGTCAAGCCACTGTCAATGTGAGAGAACTCGTGTCCAGCTTATAAGCCTATACTTGCATAAACCACAAGGGAAGATTAACAATCTTTGGACAACACCCACCAGTGAGACTCGAACCCAGAAAGCACAACTACCTTCCAGTAGCTGCCATAACTAGTATGCTTTAACCCACTACACCATCAGACCCTACAAAAGAAGTTGAGAATTCGAGATATATATATCTCAAACATCTCCACTTCCCGAGGGCACCAGATGAGTGTGGGGTCAGTCTGCATTTTTCGTCAAGCCACTGTCAATGTGAGAGAACTCGTGTCCAGCTTATAAGCCTATACTTGCATAAACCACAAGGGAAGATTAACAATCTTTGGACAACACCCACCAGTGAGACTCGAACCCAGAAAGCACAACTACCTTCCAGTAGCTGCCATAACTAGTATGCTTTAACCCACTACACCATCAGACCCTACAAAAGAAGTTGAGAATTCGAGATATATATATCTCAAACATCTCCACTTCCCGAGGGCACCAGATGAGTGTGGGGTCAGTCTGCATTTTTCGTCAAGCCACTGTCAATGTGAGAGAACTCGTGTCCAGCTTATAAGCCTATACTTGCATAAACCACAAGGGAAGATTAACAATCTTTGGACAACACCCACCAGTGAGACTCGAACCCAGAAAGCACAACTACCTTCCAGTAGCTGCCATAACTAGTATGCTTTAACCCACTACACCATCAGACCCTACAAAAGAAGTTGAGAATTCGAGATATATATATCTCAAACATCTCCACTTCCCGAGGGCACCAGATGAGTGTGGGGTCAGTCTGCATTTTTCGTCAAGCCACTGTCAATGTGAGAGAACTCGTGTCCAGCTTATAAGCCTATACTTGCATAAACCACAAGGGAAGATTAACAATCTTTGGACAACACCCACCAGTGAGACTCGAACCCAGAAAGCACAACTACCTTCCAGTAGCTGCCATAACTAGTATGCTTTAACCCACTACACCATCAGACCCTACAAAAGAAGTTGAGAATTCGAGATATATATATCTCAAACATCTCCACTTCCCGAGGGCACCAGATGAGTGTGGGGTCAGTCTGCATTTTTCGTCAAGCCACTGTCAATGTGAGAGAACTCGTGTCCAGCTTATAAGCCTATACTTGCATAAACCACAAGGGAAGATTAACAATCTTTGGACAACACCCACCAGTGAGACTCGAACCCAGAAAGCACAACTACCTTCCAGTAGCTGCCATAACTAGTATGCTTTAACCCACTACACCATCAGACCCTACAAAAGAAGTTGAGAATTCGAGATATATATATCTCAAACATCTCCACTTCCCGAGGGCACCAGATGAGTGTGGGGTCAGTCTGCATTTTTCGTCAAGCCACTGTCAATGTGAGAGAACTCGTGTCCAGCTTATAAGCCTATACTTGCATAAACCACAAGGGAAGATTAACAATCTTTGGACAACACCCACCAGTGAGACTCGAACCCAGAAAGCACAACTACCTTCCAGTAGCTGCCATAACTAGTATGCTTTAACCCACTACACCATCAGACCCTACAAAAGAAGTTGAGAATTCGAGATATATATATCTCAAACATCTCCACTTCCCGAGGGCACCAGATGAGTGTGGGGTCAGTCTGCATTTTTCGTCAAGCCACTGTCAATGTGAGAGAACTCGTGTCCAGCTTATAAGCCTATACTTGCATAAACCACAAGGGAAGATTAACAATCTTTGGACAACACCCACCAGTGAGACTCGAACCCAGAAAGCACAACTACCTTCCAGTAGCTGCCATAACTAGTATGCTTTAACCCACTACACCATCAGACCCTACAAAAGAAGTTGAGAATTCGAGATATATATATCTCAAACATCTCCACTTCCCGAGGGCACCAGATGAGTGTGGGGTCAGTCTGCATTTTTCGTCAAGCCACTGTCAATGTGAGAGAACTCGTGTCCAGCTTATAAGCCTATACTTGCATAAACCACAAGGGAAGATTAACAATCTTTGGACAACACCCACCAGTGAGACTCGAACCCAGAAAGCACAACTACCTTCCAGTAGCTGCCATAACTAGTATGCTTTAACCCACTACACCATCAGACCCTACAAAAGAAGTTGAGAATTCGAGATATATATATCTCAAACATCTCCACTTCCCGAGGGCACCAGATGAGTGTGGGGTCAGTCTGCATTTTTCGTCAAGCCACTGTCAATGTGAGAGAACTCGTGTCCAGCTTATAAGCCTATACTTGCATAAACCACAAGGGAAGATTAACAATCTTTGGACAACACCCACCAGTGAGACTCGAACCCAGAAAGCACAACTACCTTCCAGTAGCTGCCATAACTAGTATGCTTTAACCCACTACACCATCAGACCCTACAAAAGAAGTTGAGAATTCGAGATATATATATCTCAAACATCTCCACTTCCCGAGGGCACCAGATGAGTGTGGGGTCAGTCTGCATTTTTCGTCAAGCCACTGTCAATGTGAGAGAACTCGTGTCCAGCTTATAAGCCTATACTTGCATAAACCACAAGGGAAGATTAACAATCTTTGGACAACACCCACCAGTGAGACTCGAACCCAGAAAGCACAACTACCTTCCAGTAGCTGCCATAACTAGTATGCTTTAACCCACTACACCATCAGACCCTACAAAAGAAGTTGAGAATTCGAGATATATATATCTCAAACATCTCCACTTCCCGAGGGCACCAGATGAGTGTGGGGTCAGTCTGCATTTTTCGTCAAGCCACTGTCAATGTGAGAGAACTCGTGTCCAGCTTATAAGCCTATACTTGCATAAACCACAAGGGAAGATTAACAATCTTTGGACAACACCCACCAGTGAGACTCGAACCCAGAAAGCACAACTACCTTCCAGTAGCTGCCATAACTAGTATGCTTTAACCCACTACACCATCAGACCCTACAAAAGAAGTTGAGAATTCGAGATATATATATCTCAAACATCTCCACTTCCCGAGGGCACCAGATGAGTGTGGGGTCAGTCTGCATTTTTCGTCAAGCCACTGTCAATGTGAGAGAACTCGTGTCCAGCTTATAAGCCTATACTTGCATAAACCACAAGGGAAGATTAACAATCTTTGGACAACACCCACCAGTGAGACTCGAACCCAGAAAGCACAACTACCTTCCAGTAGCTGCCATAACTAGTATGCTTTAACCCACTACACCATCAGACCCTACAAAAGAAGTTGAGAATTCGAGATATATATATCTCAAACATCTCCACTTCCCGAGGGCACCAGATGAGTGTGGGGTCAGTCTGCATTTTTCGTCAAGCCACTGTCAATGTGAGAGAACTCGTGTCCAGCTTATAAGCCTATACTTGCATAAACCACAAGGGAAGATTAACAATCTTTGGACAACACCCACCAGTGAGACTCGAACCCAGAAAGCACAACTACCTTCCAGTAGCTGCCATAACTAGTATGCTTTAACCCACTACACCATCAGACCCTACAAAAGAAGTTGAGAATTCGAGATATATATATCTCAAACATCTCCACTTCCCGAGGGCACCAGATGAGTGTGGGGTCAGTCTGCATTTTTCGTCAAGCCACTGTCAATGTGAGAGAACTCGTGTCCAGCTTATAAGCCTATACTTGCATAAACCACAAGGGAAGATTAACAATCTTTGGACAACACCCACCAGTGAGACTCGAACCCAGAAAGCACAACTACCTTCCAGTAGCTGCCATAACTAGTATGCTTTAACCCACTACACCATCAGACCCTACAAAAGAAGTTGAGAATTCGAGATATATATATCTCAAACATCTCCACTTCCCGAGGGCACCAGATGAGTGTGGGGTCAGTCTGCATTTTTCGTCAAGCCACTGTCAATGTGAGAGAACTCGTGTCCAGCTTATAAGCCTATACTTGCATAAACCACAAGGGAAGATTAACAATCTTTGGACAACACCCACCAGTGAGACTCGAACCCAGAAAGCACAACTACCTTCCAGTAGCTGCCATAACTAGTATGCTTTAACCCACTACACCATCAGACCCTACAAAAGAAGTTGAGAATTCGAGATATATATATCTCAAACATCTCCACTTCCCGAGGGCACCAGATGAGTGTGGGGTCAGTCTGCATTTTTCGTCAAGCCACTGTCAATGTGAGAGAACTCGTGTCCAGCTTATAAGCCTATACTTGCA
Organism: Procambarus clarkii; assembly: GCF_040958095.1. NCBI lineage: Eukaryota > Metazoa > Arthropoda > Malacostraca > Decapoda > Cambaridae > Procambarus > Procambarus clarkii. Next base: position 1,069,870 of record NW_027189148.1, on the reverse strand, counting down.
TAAACCACAAGGGAAGATTAACAATCTTTGGACAACACCCACCAGTGAGACTCGAACCCAGAAAGCACAACTACCTTCCAGTAGCTGCCATAACTAGTATGCTTTAACCCACTACACCATCAGACCCTACAAAAGAAGTTGAGAATTCGAGATATATATATCTCAAACATCTCCACTTCCCGAGGGCACCAGATGAGTGTGGGGTCAGTCTGCATTTTTCGTCAAGCCACTGTCAATGTGAGAGAACTCGTGTCCAGCTTATAAGCCTATACTTGCATAAACCACAAGGGAAGATTAACAATCTTTGGACAACACCCACCAGTGAGACTCGAACCCAGAAAGCACAACTACCTTCCAGTAGCTGCCATAACTAGTATGCTTTAACCCACTACACCATCAGACCCTACAAAAGAAGTTGAGAATTCGAGATATATATATCTCAAACATCTCCACTTCCCGAGGGCACCAGATGAGTGTGGGGTCAGTCTGCATTTTTCGTCAAGCCACTGTCAATGTGAGAGAACTCGTGTCCAGCTTATAAGCCTATACTTGCATAAACCACAAGGGAAGATTAACAATCTTTGGACAACACCCACCAGTGAGACTCGAACCCAGAAAGCACAACTACCTTCCAGTAGCTGCCATAACTAGTATGCTTTAACCCACTACACCATCAGACCCTACAAAAGAAGTTGAGAATTCGAGATATATATATCTCAAACATCTCCACTTCCCGAGGGCACCAGATGAGTGTGGGGTCAGTCTGCATTTTTCGTCAAGCCACTGTCAATGTGAGAGAACTCGTGTCCAGCTTATAAGCCTATACTTGCATAAACCACAAGGGAAGATTAACAATCTTTGGACAACACCCACCAGTGAGACTCGAACCCAGAAAGCACAACTACCTTCCAGTAGCTGCCATAACTAGTATGCTTTAACCCACTACACCATCAGACCCTACAAAAGAAGTTGAGAATTCGAGATATATATATCTCAAACATCTCCACTTCCCGAGGGCACCAGATGAGTGTGGGGTCAGTCTGCATTTTTCGTCAAGCCACTGTCAATGTGAGAGAACTCGTGTCCAGCTTATAAGCCTATACTTGCATAAACCACAAGGGAAGATTAACAATCTTTGGACAACACCCACCAGTGAGACTCGAACCCAGAAAGCACAACTACCTTCCAGTAGCTGCCATAACTAGTATGCTTTAACCCACTACACCATCAGACCCTACAAAAGAAGTTGAGAATTCGAGATATATATATCTCAAACATCTCCACTTCCCGAGGGCACCAGATGAGTGTGGGGTCAGTCTGCATTTTTCGTCAAGCCACTGTCAATGTGAGAGAACTCGTGTCCAGCTTATAAGCCTATACTTGCATAAACCACAAGGGAAGATTAACAATCTTTGGACAACACCCACCAGTGAGACTCGAACCCAGAAAGCACAACTACCTTCCAGTAGCTGCCATAACTAGTATGCTTTAACCCACTACACCATCAGACCCTACAAAAGAAGTTGAGAATTCGAGATATATATATCTCAAACATCTCCACTTCCCGAGGGCACCAGATGAGTGTGGGGTCAGTCTGCATTTTTCGTCAAGCCACTGTCAATGTGAGAGAACTCGTGTCCAGCTTATAAGCCTATACTTGCATAAACCACAAGGGAAGATTAACAATCTTTGGACAACACCCACCAGTGAGACTCGAACCCAGAAAGCACAACTACCTTCCAGTAGCTGCCATAACTAGTATGCTTTAACCCACTACACCATCAGACCCTACAAAAGAAGTTGAGAATTCGAGATATATATATCTCAAACATCTCCACTTCCCGAGGGCACCAGATGAGTGTGGGGTCAGTCTGCATTTTTCGTCAAGCCACTGTCAATGTGAGAGAACTCGTGTCCAGCTTATAAGCCTATACTTGCATAAACCACAAGGGAAGATTAACAATCTTTGGACAACACCCACCAGTGAGACTCGAACCCAGAAAGCACAACTACCTTCCAGTAGCTGCCATAACTAGTATGCTTTAACCCACTACACCATCAGACCCTACAAAAGAAGTTGAGAATTCGAGATATATATATCTCAAACATCTCCACTTCCCGAGGGCACCAGATGAGTGTGGGGTCAGTCTGCATTTTTCGTCAAGCCACTGTCAATGTGAGAGAACTCGTGTCCAGCTTATAAGCCTATACTTGCATAAACCACAAGGGAAGATTAACAATCTTTGGACAACACCCACCAGTGAGACTCGAACCCAGAAAGCACAACTACCTTCCAGTAGCTGCCATAACTAGTATGCTTTAACCCACTACACCATCAGACCCTACAAAAGAAGTTGAGAATTCGAGATATATATATCTCAAACATCTCCACTTCCCGAGGGCACCAGATGAGTGTGGGGTCAGTCTGCATTTTTCGTCAAGCCACTGTCAATGTGAGAGAACTCGTGTCCAGCTTATAAGCCTATACTTGCATAAACCACAAGGGAAGATTAACAATCTTTGGACAACACCCACCAGTGAGACTCGAACCCAGAAAGCACAACTACCTTCCAGTAGCTGCCATAACTAGTATGCTTTAACCCACTACACCATCAGACCCTACAAAAGAAGTTGAGAATTCGAGATATATATATCTCAAACATCTCCACTTCCCGAGGGCACCAGATGAGTGTGGGGTCAGTCTGCATTTTTCGTCAAGCCACTGTCAATGTGAGAGAACTCGTGTCCAGCTTATAAGCCTATACTTGCATAAACCACAAGGGAAGATTAACAATCTTTGGACAACACCCACCAGTGAGACTCGAACCCAGAAAGCACAACTACCTTCCAGTAGCTGCCATAACTAGTATGCTTTAACCCACTACACCATCAGACCCTACAAAAGAAGTTGAGAATTCGAGATATATATATCTCAAACATCTCCACTTCCCGAGGGCACCAGATGAGTGTGGGGTCAGTCTGCATTTTTCGTCAAGCCACTGTCAATGTGAGAGAACTCGTGTCCAGCTTATAAGCCTATACTTGCATAAACCACAAGGGAAGATTAACAATCTTTGGACAACACCCACCAGTGAGACTCGAACCCAGAAAGCACAACTACCTTCCAGTAGCTGCCATAACTAGTATGCTTTAACCCACTACACCATCAGACCCTACAAAAGAAGTTGAGAATTCGAGATATATATATCTCAAACATCTCCACTTCCCGAGGGCACCAGATGAGTGTGGGGTCAGTCTGCATTTTTCGTCAAGCCACTGTCAATGTGAGAGAACTCGTGTCCAGCTTATAAGCCTATACTTGCATAAACCACAAGGGAAGATTAACAATCTTTGGACAACACCCACCAGTGAGACTCGAACCCAGAAAGCACAACTACCTTCCAGTAGCTGCCATAACTAGTATGCTTTAACCCTTACACTGCTCAGGGGTCATATGGACATTTACACCCCTGTGCGCAAGAAAAAAAAAATTCAAAAAATTTTTTTTGTCTTCTAAACATGTTAATTTGTGTCCCCTGAGCACGGAAAAAATAACAAAAAAATCGTAGGTGACATATTTTGGGCGCAATTGACCGAGGAAGTCTGGCAAAAAGTGGGCGTTGACAGAGCGGTCGTCAGACCCGGTCAGCGTCACCCGCGTTGACAGATGGGAGTTGCCACAAAGATATTATTACCTAATTGTTTCAATGTCTCCGATTGATTTTTTCTTAGTTTTTTTGCAGTACTATTATTCAATAGTGTGTATTGTAATATATTTATATAATAAAAGTGGTTAATAATCGCTATACTCAAAAGTATGATGTGCATATTAGTGATTCAATTATTATGTTAATAAAACAATAAACAAATAGTTTTGCTGCTATTACACTCTATACACAGGTTATATATAAGTATTGGCATGTTTTGGTCACCATAACGAACCACTAAGTTGGTATTGAGAGTCGAAAAGCAACGAGGAGTTACCGCCACACACCAGCCAGCCACTCGCTGCCACTCCCTCAACACACGCACTAAACTTTCTCCCCCAACAATACCATTTGTGGTGTTATTACACTATATACAGACGTTATATATAAGTATGTGTATATTTTGTTCACCACAACTGTACAGCTAAGCTGATATAGTTAGTTCAGACACTAAGAGTCGTCGCTATACACAGCTGGCGGCTCCCTCACTCATTCAACGTCACACGCACTAAACTTTCTCCCCAACAATACCATTTGTGGTGTTATTACACTATATACAGACGTTATATATAAGTATGTATATATTTTGTTCACCACAACTGTACAGCTAAGCTGATATAGTTAGTTCAGGCACCAAGAGTCGTCGCTATACACAGATGGCGGCTGGCGGCTCCCTCACTCATTCAACGTCACACGCACTAAACTTTCTCCCCAACAATACCAGTTGTGGTGTTATTACACTATATACAGACGTTATATATAAGTATGTATATATTTTGTTCACCACAACTGTACAGCTAAGCTGATATAGTTAGTTCAGGCACTAACAGTCGTCGCTATACACATATGGCGGCTGGCGGCTATCTCACTCTTTCAAGGTCACACGCACTAAACTTTCTCCCCCAACAATACCTTTTGCAGTGTTATTACCCTATATACACATATTATATATAAATATCTACATGTTTTATGCACCGTAACTGTACACCTAAGCTTGTAGTGCGCCCAAAGAGCATAGTGGCCACCCTCTAAACAGCTAGACAAATTGTGCAGACGACGTCACCTCCGTCACCCATATGGCTCCTCCCAGCATAATCCTTTTGCTGTTATTACACTAATACACACATTATATATAAGTATCTACATTGTGTTCACCATAGAGAACCACTGACCTGGTATAGTGAATGCAAAAAATAACAGGTGGCCACACAGTCAGTAAACGATGCTGTCTCCCTCCGTCTCTCAGCATCACTCCTCTCACAGCGCTAATTATTACAACAATGCTGCTATTATCACAACCCTGGTTATTTATATCACAGTCATTGGTCATCTGTAATATTGTCATCGCTAAATAATAACAATTATATATTTATTTTGACATTTTTCGGCGATGCTGTGGTCACAAGCTGAACATCAATGCTGTTCGCTCATGCTGCGTGCGCCGGCCTTGGTTGCTCCAACAGTACTGTGCCTCTCACACCTGAGAATATTGCCCACGATTTTTTTTAAAATGGCATCTGTTTACAAGAGCCCTGAGGAAGCTACTGTGAACCCCGTGTAGCCGCGGGCCATTTGAATCAGCCTGGCACCCTATGGCGTTATATACGCCATGTGCACCATGGGACATGTTACTCAGGGCGTATATATACTCCATGCGCAGTTTAAGGGTTAACCCACTACACCATCAGACCCTACAAAAGAAGTTGAGAATTCGAGATATATATATCTCAAACATCTCCACTTCCCGAGGGCACCAGATGAGTGTGGGGTCAGTCTGCATTTTTCGTCAAGCCACTGTCAATGTGAGAGAACTCGTGTCCAGCTTATAAGCCTATACTTGCATAAACCACAAGGGAAGATTAACAATCTTTGGACAACACCCACCAGTGAGACTCGAACCCAGAAAGCACAACTACCTTCCAGTAGCTGCCATAACTAGTATGCTTTAACCCACTACACCATCAGACCCTACAAAAGAAGTTGAGAATTCGAGATATATATATCTCAAACATCTCCACTTCCCGAGGGCACCAGATGAGTGTGGGGTCAGTCTGCATTTTTCGTCAAGCCACTGTCAATGTGAGAGAACTCGTGTCCAGCTTATAAGCCTATACTTGCATAAACCACAAGGGAAGATTAACAATCTTTGGACAACACCCACCAGTGAGACTCGAACCCAGAAAGCACAACTACCTTCCAGTAGCTGCCATAACTAGTATGCTTTAACCCACTACACCATCAGACCCTACAAAAGAAGTTGAGAATTCGAGATATATATATCTCAAACATCTCCACTTCCCGAGGGCACCAGATGAGTGTGGGGTCAGTCTGCATTTTTCGTCAAGCCACTGTCAATGTGAGAGAACTCGTGTCCAGCTTATAAGCCTATACTTGCATAAACCACAAGGGAAGATTAACAATCTTTGGACAACACCCACCAGTGAGACTCGAACCCAGAAAGCACAACTACCTTCCAGTAGCTGCCATAACTAGTATGCTTTAACCCACTACACCATCAGACCCTACAAAAGAAGTTGAGAATTCGAGATATATATATCTCAAACATCTCCACTTCCCGAGGGCACCAGATGAGTGTGGGGTCAGTCTGCATTTTTCGTCAAGCCACTGTCAATGTGAGAGAACTCGTGTCCAGCTTATAAGCCTATACTTGCATAAACCACAAGGGAAGATTAACAATCTTTGGACAACACCCACCAGTGAGACTCGAACCCAGAAAGCACAACTACCTTCCAGTAGCTGCCATAACTAGTATGCTTTAACCCACTACACCATCAGACCCTACAAAAGAAGTTGAGAATTCGAGATATATATATCTCAAACATCTCCACTTCCCGAGGGCACCAGATGAGTGTGGGGTCAGTCTGCATTTTTCGTCAAGCCACTGTCAATGTGAGAGAACTCGTGTCCAGCTTATAAGCCTATACTTGCATAAACCACAAGGGAAGATTAACAATCTTTGGACAACACCCACCAGTGAGACTCGAACCCAGAAAGCACAACTACCTTCCAGTAGCTGCCATAACTAGTATGCTTTAACCCACTACACCATCAGACCCTACAAAAGAAGTTGAGAATTCGAGATATATATATCTCAAACATCTCCACTTCCCGAGGGCACCAGATGAGTGTGGGGTCAGTCTGCATTTTTCGTCAAGCCACTGTCAATGTGAGAGAACTCGTGTCCAGCTTATAAGCCTATACTTGCATAAACCACAAGGGAAGATTAACAATCTTTGGACAACACCCACCAGTGAGACTCGAACCCAGAAAGCACAACTACCTTCCAGTAGCTGCCATAACTAGTATGCTTTAACCCACTACACCATCAGACCCTACAAAAGAAGTTGAGAATTCGAGATATATATATCTCAAACATCTCCACTTCCCGAGGGCACCAGATGAGTGTGGGGTCAGTCTGCATTTTTCGTCAAGCCACTGTCAATGTGAGAGAACTCGTGTCCAGCTTATAAGCCTATACTTGCATAAACCACAAGGGAAGATTAACAATCTTTGGACAACACCCACCAGTGAGACTCGAACCCAGAAAGCACAACTACCTTCCAGTAGCTGCCATAACTAGTATGCTTTAACCCACTACACCATCAGACCCTACAAAAGAAGTTGAGAATTCGAGATATATATATCTCAAACATCTCCACTTCCCGAGGGCACCAGATGAGTGTGGGGTCAGTCTGCATTTTTCGTCAAGCCACTGTCAATGTGAGAGAACTCGTGTCCAGCTTATAAGCCTATACTTGCATAAACCACAAGGGAAGATTAACAATCTTTGGACAACACCCACCAGTGAGACTCGAACCCAGAAAGCACAACTACCTTCCAGTAGCTGCCATAACTAGTATGCTTTAACCCACTACACCATCAGACCCTACAAAAGAAGTTGAGAATTCGAGATATATATATCTCAAACATCTCCACTTCCCGAGGGCACCAGATGAGTGTGGGGTCAGTCTGCATTTTTCGTCAAGCCACTGTCAATGTGAGAGAACTCGTGTCCAGCTTATAAGCCTATACTTGCATAAACCACAAGGGAAGATTAACAATCTTTGGACAACACCCACCAGTGAGACTCGAACCCAGAAAGCACAACTACCTTCCAGTAGCTGCCATAACTAGTATGCTTTAACCCACTACACCATCAGACCCTACAAAAGAAGTTGAGAATTCGAGATATATATATCTCAAACATCTCCACTTCCCGAGGGCACCAGATGAGTGTGGGGTCAGTCTGCATTTTTCGTCAAGCCACTGTCAATGTGAGAGAACTCGTGTCCAGCTTATAAGCCTATACTTGCATAAACCACAAGGGAAGATTAACAATCTTTGGACAACACCCACCAGTGAGACTCGAACCCAGAAAGCACAACTACCTTCCAGTAGCTGCCATAACTAGTATGCTTTAACCCACTACACCATCAGACCCTACAAAAGAAGTTGAGAATTCGAGATATATATATCTCAAACATCTCCACTTCCCGAGGGCACCAGATGAGTGTGGGGTCAGTCTGCATTTTTCGTCAAGCCACTGTCAATGTGAGAGAACTCGTGTCCAGCTTATAAGCCTATACTTGCATAAACCACAAGGGAAGATTAACAATCTTTGGACAACACCCACCAGTGAGACTCGAACCCAGAAAGCACAACTACCTTCCAGTAGCTGCCATAACTAGTATGCTTTAACCCACTACACCATCAGACCCTACAAAAGAAGTTGAGAATTCGAGATATATATATCTCAAACATCTCCACTTCCCGAGGGCACCAGATGAGTGTGGGGTCAGTCTGCATTTTTCGTCAAGCCACTGTCAATGTGAGAGAACTCGTGTCCAGCTTATAAGCCTATACTTGCATAAACCACAAGGGAAGATTAACAATCTTTGGACAACACCCACCAGTGAGACTCGAACCCAGAAAGCACAACTACCTTCCAGTAGCTGCCATAACTAGTATGCTTTAACCCACTACACCATCAGACCCTACAAAAGAAGTTGAGAATTCGAGATATATATATCTCAAACATCTCCACTTCCCGAGGGCACCAGATGAGTGTGGGGTCAGTCTGCATTTTTCGTCAAGCCACTGTCAATGTGAGAGAACTCGTGTCCAGCTTATAAGCCTATACTTGCATAAACCACAAGGGAAGATTAACAATCTTTGGACAACACCCACCAGTGAGACTCGAACCCAGAAAGCACAACTACCTTCCAGTAGCTGCCATAACTAGTATGCTTTAACCCACTACACCATCAGACCCTACAAAAGAAGTTGAGAATTCGAGATATATATATCTCAAACATCTCCACTTCCCGAGGGCACCAGATGAGTGTGGGGTCAGTCTGCATTTTTCGTCAAGCCACTGTCAATGTGAGAGAACTCGTGTCCAGCTTATAAGCCTATACTTGCATAAACCACAAGGGAAGATTAACAATCTTTGGACAACACCCACCAGTGAGACTCGAACCCAGAAAGCACAACTACCTTCCAGTAGCTGCCATAACTAGTATGCTTTAACCCACTACACCATCAGACCCTACAAAAGAAGTTGAGAATTCGAGATATATATATCTCAAACATCTCCACTTCCCGAGGGCACCAGATGAGTGTGGGGTCAGTCTGCATTTTTCGTCAAGCCACTGTCAATGTGAGAGAACTCGTGTCCAGCTTATAAGCCTATACTTGCATAAACCACAAGGGAAGATTAACAATCTTTGGACAACACCCACCAGTGAGACTCGAACCCAGAAAGCACAACTACCTTCCAGTAGCTGCCATAACTAGTATGCTTTAACCCACTACACCATCAGACCCTACAAAAGAAGTTGAGAATTCGAGATATATATATCTCAAACATCTCCACTTCCCGAGGGCACCAGATGAGTGTGGGGTCAGTCTGCATTTTTCGTCAAGCCACTGTCAATGTGAGAGAACTCGTGTCCAGCTTATAAGCCTATACTTGCATAAACCACAAGGGAAGATTAACAATCTTTGGACAACACCCACCAGTGAGACTCGAACCCAGAAAGCACAACTACCTTCCAGTAGCTGCCATAACTAGTATGCTTTAACCCACTACACCATCAGACCCTACAAAAGAAGTTGAGAATTCGAGATATATATATCTCAAACATCTCCACTTCCCGAGGGCACCAGATGAGTGTGGGGTCAGTCTGCATTTTTCGTCAAGCCACTGTCAATGTGAGAGAACTCGTGTCCAGCTTATAAGCCTATACTTGCATAAACCACAAGGGAAGATTAACAATCTTTGGACAACACCCACCAGTGAGACTCGAACCCAGAAAGCACAACTACCTTCCAGTAGCTGCCATAACTAGTATGCTTTAACCCACTACACCATCAGACCCTACAAAAGAAGTTGAGAATTCGAGATATATATATCTCAAACATCTCCACTTCCCGAGGGCACCAGATGAGTGTGGGGTCAGTCTGCATTTTTCGTCAAGCCACTGTCAATGTGAGAGAACTCGTGTCCAGCTTATAAGCCTATACTTGCATAAACCACAAGGGAAGATTAACAATCTTTGGACAACACCCACCAGTGAGACTCGAACCCAGAAAGCACAACTACCTTCCAGTAGCTGCCATAACTAGTATGCTTTAACCCACTACACCATCAGACCCTACAAAAGAAGTTGAGAATTCGAGATATATATATCTCAAACATCTCCACTTCCCGAGGGCACCAGATGAGTGTGGGGTCAGTCTGCATTTTTCGTCAAGCCACTGTCAATGTGAGAGAACTCGTGTCCAGCTTATAAGCCTATACTTGCATAAACCACAAGGGAAGATTAACAATCTTTGGACAACACCCACCAGTGAGACTCGAACCCAGAAAGCACAACTACCTTCCAGTAGCTGCCATAACTAGTATGCTTTAACCCACTACACCATCAGACCCTACAAAAGAAGTTGAGAATTCGAGATATATATATCTCAAACATCTCCACTTCCCGAGGGCACCAGATGAGTGTGGGGTCAGTCTGCATTTTTCGTCAAGCCACTGTCAATGTGAGAGAACTCGTGTCCAGCTTATAAGCCTATACTTGCATAAACCACAAGGGAAGATTAACAATCTTTGGACAACACCCACCAGTGAGACTCGAACCCAGAAAGCACAACTACCTTCCAGTAGCTGCCATAACTAGTATGCTTTAACCCACTACACCATCAGACCCTACAAAAGAAGTTGAGAATTCGAGATATATATATCTCAAACATCTCCACTTCCCGAGGGCACCAGATGAGTGTGGGGTCAGTCTGCATTTTTCGTCAAGCCACTGTCAATGTGAGAGAACTCGTGTCCAGCTTATAAGCCTATACTTGCATAAACCACAAGGGAAGATTAACAATCTTTGGACAACACCCACCAGTGAGACTCGAACCCAGAAAGCACAACTACCTTCCAGTAGCTGCCATAACTAGTATGCTTTAACCCACTACACCATCAGACCCTACAAAAGAAGTTGAGAATTCGAGATATATATATCTCAAACATCTCCACTTCCCGAGGGCACCAGATGAGTGTGGGGTCAGTCTGCATTTTTCGTCAAGCCACTGTCAATGTGAGAGAACTCGTGTCCAGCTTATAAGCCTATACTTGCATAAACCACAAGGGAAGATTAACAATCTTTGGACAACACCCACCAGTGAGACTCGAACCCAGAAAGCACAACTACCTTCCAGTAGCTGCCATAACTAGTATGCTTTAACCCACTACACCATCAGACCCTACAAAAGAAGTTGAGAATTCGAGATATATATATCTCAAACATCTCCACTTCCCGAGGGCACCAGATGAGTGTGGGGTCAGTCTGCATTTTTCGTCAAGCCACTGTCAATGTGAGAGAACTCGTGTCCAGCTTATAAGCCTATACTTGCATAAACCACAAGGGAAGATTAACAATCTTTGGACAACACCCACCAGTGAGACTCGAACCCAGAAAGCACAACTACCTTCCAGTAGCTGCCATAACTAGTATGCTTTAACCCACTACACCATCAGACCCTACAAAAGAAGTTGAGAATTCGAGATATATATATCTCAAACATCTCCACTTCCCGAGGGCACCAGATGAGTGTGGGGTCAGTCTGCATTTTTCGTCAAGCCACTGTCAATGTGAGAGAACTCGTGTCCAGCTTATAAGCCTATACTTGCATAAACCACAAGGGAAGATTAACAATCTTTGGACAACACCCACCAGTGAGACTCGAACCCAGAAAGCACAACTACCTTCCAGTAGCTGCCATAACTAGTATGCTTTAACCCACTACACCATCAGACCCTACAAAAGAAGTTGAGAATTCGAGATATATATATCTCAAACATCTCCACTTCCCGAGGGCACCAGATGAGTGTGGGGTCAGTCTGCATTTTTCGTCAAGCCACTGTCAATGTGAGAGAACTCGTGTCCAGCTTATAAGCCTATACTTGCATAAACCACAAGGGAAGATTAACAATCTTTGGACAACACCCACCAGTGAGACTCGAACCCAGAAAGCACAACTACCTTCCAGTAGCTGCCATAACTAGTATGCTTTAACCCACTACACCATCAGACCCTACAAAAGAAGTTGAGAATTCGAGATATATATATCTCAAACATCTCCACTTCCCGAGGGCACCAGATGAGTGTGGGGTCAGTCTGCATTTTTCGTCAAGCCACTGTCAATGTGAGAGAACTCGTGTCCAGCTTATAAGCCTATACTTGCATAAACCACAAGGGAAGATTAACAATCTTTGGACAACACCCACCAGTGAGACTCGAACCCAGAAAGCACAACTACCTTCCAGTAGCTGCCATAACTAGTATGCTTTAACCCACTACACCATCAGACCCTACAAAAGAAGTTGAGAATTCGAGATATATATATCTCAAACATCTCCACTTCCCGAGGGCACCAGATGAGTGTGGGGTCAGTCTGCATTTTTCGTCAAGCCACTGTCAATGTGAGAGAACTCGTGTCCAGCTTATAAGCCTATACTTGCATAAACCACAAGGGAAGATTAACAATCTTTGGACAACACCCACCAGTGAGACTCGAACCCAGAAAGCACAACTACCTTCCAGTAGCTGCCATAACTAGTATGCTTTAACCCACTACACCATCAGACCCTACAAAAGAAGTTGAGAATTCGAGATATATATATCTCAAACATCTCCACTTCCCGAGGGCACCAGATGAGTGTGGGGTCAGTCTGCATTTTTCGTCAAGCCACTGTCAATGTGAGAGAACTCGTGTCCAGCTTATAAGCCTATACTTGCATAAACCACAAGGGAAGATTAACAATCTTTGGACAACACCCACCAGTGAGACTCGAACCCAGAAAGCACAACTACCTTCCAGTAGCTGCCATAACTAGTATGCTTTAACCCACTACACCATCAGACCCTACAAAAGAAGTTGAGAATTCGAGATATATATATCTCAAACATCTCCACTTCCCGAGGGCACCAGATGAGTGTGGGGTCAGTCTGCATTTTTCGTCAAGCCACTGTCAATGTGAGAGAACTCGTGTCCAGCTTATAAGCCTATACTTGCATAAACCACAAGGGAAGATTAACAATCTTTGGACAACACCCACCAGTGAGACTCGAACCCAGAAAGCACAACTACCTTCCAGTAGCTGCCATAACTAGTATGCTTTAACCCACTACACCATCAGACCCTACAAAAGAAGTTGAGAATTCGAGATATATATATCTCAAACATCTCCACTTCCCGAGGGCACCAGATGAGTGTGGGGTCAGTCTGCATTTTTCGTCAAGCCACTGTCAATGTGAGAGAACTCGTGTCCAGCTTATAAGCCTATACTTGCATAAACCACAAGGGAAGATTAACAATCTTTGGACAACACCCACCAGTGAGACTCGAACCCAGAAAGCACAACTACCTTCCAGTAGCTGCCATAACTAGTATGCTTTAACCCACTACACCATCAGACCCTACAAAAGAAGTTGAGAATTCGAGATATATATATCTCAAACATCTCCACTTCCCGAGGGCACCAGATGAGTGTGGGGTCAGTCTGCATTTTTCGTCAAGCCACTGTCAATGTGAGAGAACTCGTGTCCAGCTTATAAGCCTATACTTGCATAAACCACAAGGGAAGATTAACAATCTTTGGACAACACCCACCAGTGAGACTCGAACCCAGAAAGCACAACTACCTTCCAGTAGCTGCCATAACTAGTATGCTTTAACCCACTACACCATCAGACCCTACAAAAGAAGTTGAGAATTCGAGATATATATATCTCAAACATCTCCACTTCCCGAGGGCACCAGATGAGTGTGGGGTCAGTCTGCATTTTTCGTCAAGCCACTGTCAATGTGAGAGAACTCGTGTCCAGCTTATAAGCCTATACTTGCATAAACCACAAGGGAAGATTAACAATCTTTGGACAACACCCACCAGTGAGACTCGAACCCAGAAAGCACAACTACCTTCCAGTAGCTGCCATAACTAGTATGCTTTAACCCACTACACCATCAGACCCTACAAAAGAAGTTGAGAATTCGAGATATATATATCTCAAACATCTCCACTTCCCGAGGGCACCAGATGAGTGTGGGGTCAGTCTGCATTTTTCGTCAAGCCACTGTCAATGTGAGAGAACTCGTGTCCAGCTTATAAGCCTATACTTGCATAAACCACAAGGGAAGATTAACAATCTTTGGACAACACCCACCAGTGAGACTCGAACCCAGAAAGCACAACTACCTTCCAGTAGCTGCCATAACTAGTATGCTTTAACCCACTACACCATCAGACCCTACAAAAGAAGTTGAGAATTCGAGATATATATATCTCAAACATCTCCACTTCCCGAGGGCACCAGATGAGTGTGGGGTCAGTCTGCATTTTTCGTCAAGCCACTGTCAATGTGAGAGAACTCGTGTCCAGCTTATAAGCCTATACTTGCATAAACCACAAGGGAAGATTAACAATCTTTGGACAACACCCACCAGTGAGACTCGAACCCAGAAAGCACAACTACCTTCCAGTAGCTGCCATAACTAGTATGCTTTAACCCACTACACCATCAGACCCTACAAAAGAAGTTGAGAATTCGAGATATATATATCTCAAACATCTCCACTTCCCGAGGGCACCAGATGAGTGTGGGGTCAGTCTGCATTTTTCGTCAAGCCACTGTCAATGTGAGAGAACTCGTGTCCAGCTTATAAGCCTATACTTGCATAAACCACAAGGGAAGATTAACAATCTTTGGACAACACCCACCAGTGAGACTCGAACCCAGAAAGCACAACTACCTTCCAGTAGCTGCCATAACTAGTATGCTTTAACCCACTACACCATCAGACCCTACAAAAGAAGTTGAGAATTCGAGATATATATATCTCAAACATCTCCACTTCCCGAGGGCACCAGATGAGTGTGGGGTCAGTCTGCATTTTTCGTCAAGCCACTGTCAATGTGAGAGAACTCGTGTCCAGCTTATAAGCCTATACTTGCATAAACCACAAGGGAAGATTAACAATCTTTGGACAACACCCACCAGTGAGACTCGAACCCAGAAAGCACAACTACCTTCCAGTAGCTGCCATAACTAGTATGCTTTAACCCACTACACCATCAGACCCTACAAAAGAAGTTGAGAATTCGAGATATATATATCTCAAACATCTCCACTTCCCGAGGGCACCAGATGAGTGTGGGGTCAGTCTGCATTTTTCGTCAAGCCACTGTCAATGTGAGAGAACTCGTGTCCAGCTTATAAGCCTATACTTGCATAAACCACAAGGGAAGATTAACAATCTTTGGACAACACCCACCAGTGAGACTCGAACCCAGAAAGCACAACTACCTTCCAGTAGCTGCCATAACTAGTATGCTTTAACCCACTACACCATCAGACCCTACAAAAGAAGTTGAGAATTCGAGATATATATATCTCAAACATCTCCACTTCCCGAGGGCACCAGATGAGTGTGGGGTCAGTCTGCATTTTTCGTCAAGCCACTGTCAATGTGAGAGAACTCGTGTCCAGCTTATAAGCCTATACTTGCATAAACCACAAGGGAAGATTAACAATCTTTGGACAACACCCACCAGTGAGACTCGAACCCAGAAAGCACAACTACCTTCCAGTAGCTGCCATAACTAGTATGCTTTAACCCACTACACCATCAGACCCTACAAAAGAAGTTGAGAATTCGAGATATATATATCTCAAACATCTCCACTTCCCGAGGGCACCAGATGAGTGTGGGGTCAGTCTGCATTTTTCGTCAAGCCACTGTCAATGTGAGAGAACTCGTGTCCAGCTTATAAGCCTATACTTGCATAAACCACAAGGGAAGATTAACAATCTTTGGACAACACCCACCAGTGAGACTCGAACCCAGAAAGCACAACTACCTTCCAGTAGCTGCCATAACTAGTATGCTTTAACCCACTACACCATCAGACCCTACAAAAGAAGTTGAGAATTCGAGATATATATATCTCAAACATCTCCACTTCCCGAGGGCACCAGATGAGTGTGGGGTCAGTCTGCATTTTTCGTCAAGCCACTGTCAATGTGAGAGAACTCGTGTCCAGCTTATAAGCCTATACTTGCATAAACCACAAGGGAAGATTAACAATCTTTGGACAACACCCACCAGTGAGACTCGAACCCAGAAAGCACAACTACCTTCCAGTAGCTGCCATAACTAGTATGCTTTAACCCACTACACCATCAGACCCTACAAAAGAAGTTGAGAATTCGAGATATATATATCTCAAACATCTCCACTTCCCGAGGGCACCAGATGAGTGTGGGGTCAGTCTGCATTTTTCGTCAAGCCACTGTCAATGTGAGAGAACTCGTGTCCAGCTTATAAGCCTATACTTGCATAAACCACAAGGGAAGATTAACAATCTTTGGACAACACCCACCAGTGAGACTCGAACCCAGAAAGCACAACTACCTTCCAGTAGCTGCCATAACTAGTATGCTTTAACCCACTACACCATCAGACCCTACAAAAGAAGTTGAGAATTCGAGATATATATATCTCAAACATCTCCACTTCCCGAGGGCACCAGATGAGTGTGGGGTCAGTCTGCATTTTTCGTCAAGCCACTGTCAATGTGAGAGAACTCGTGTCCAGCTTATAAGCCTATACTTGCATAAACCACAAGGGAAGATTAACAATCTTTGGACAACACCCACCAGTGAGACTCGAACCCAGAAAGCACAACTACCTTCCAGTAGCTGCCATAACTAGTATGCTTTAACCCACTACACCATCAGACCCTACAAAAGAAGTTGAGAATTCGAGATATATATATCTCAAACATCTCCACTTCCCGAGGGCACCAGATGAGTGTGGGGTCAGTCTGCATTTTTCGTCAAGCCACTGTCAATGTGAGAGAACTCGTGTCCAGCTTATAAGCCTATACTTGCATAAACCACAAGGGAAGATTAACAATCTTTGGACAACACCCACCAGTGAGACTCGAACCCAGAAAGCACAACTACCTTCCAGTAGCTGCCATAACTAGTATGCTTTAACCCACTACACCATCAGACCCTACAAAAGAAGTTGAGAATTCGAGATATATATATCTCAAACATCTCCACTTCCCGAGGGCACCAGATGAGTGTGGGGTCAGTCTGCATTTTTCGTCAAGCCACTGTCAATGTGAGAGAACTCGTGTCCAGCTTATAAGCCTATACTTGCATAAACCACAAGGGAAGATTAACAATCTTTGGACAACACCCACCAGTGAGACTCGAACCCAGAAAGCACAACTACCTTCCAGTAGCTGCCATAACTAGTATGCTTTAACCCACTACACCATCAGACCCTACAAAAGAAGTTGAGAATTCGAGATATATATATCTCAAACATCTCCACTTCCCGAGGGCACCAGATGAGTGTGGGGTCAGTCTGCATTTTTCGTCAAGCCACTGTCAATGTGAGAGAACTCGTGTCCAGCTTATAAGCCTATACTTGCATAAACCACAAGGGAAGATTAACAATCTTTGGACAACACCCACCAGTGAGACTCGAACCCAGAAAGCACAACTACCTTCCAGTAGCTGCCATAACTAGTATGCTTTAACCCACTACACCATCAGACCCTACAAAAGAAGTTGAGAATTCGAGATATATATATCTCAAACATCTCCACTTCCCGAGGGCACCAGATGAGTGTGGGGTCAGTCTGCATTTTTCGTCAAGCCACTGTCAATGTGAGAGAACTCGTGTCCAGCTTATAAGCCTATACTTGCATAAACCACAAGGGAAGATTAACAATCTTTGGACAACACCCACCAGTGAGACTCGAACCCAGAAAGCACAACTACCTTCCAGTAGCTGCCATAACTAGTATGCTTTAACCCACTACACCATCAGACCCTACAAAAGAAGTTGAGAATTCGAGATATATATATCTCAAACATCTCCACTTCCCGAGGGCACCAGATGAGTGTGGGGTCAGTCTGCATTTTTCGTCAAGCCACTGTCAATGTGAGAGAACTCGTGTCCAGCTTATAAGCCTATACTTGCATAAACCACAAGGGAAGATTAACAATCTTTGGACAACACCCACCAGTGAGACTCGAACCCAGAAAGCACAACTACCTTCCAGTAGCTGCCATAACTAGTATGCTTTAACCCACTACACCATCAGACCCTACAAAAGAAGTTGAGAATTCGAGATATATATATCTCAAACATCTCCACTTCCCGAGGGCACCAGATGAGTGTGGGGTCAGTCTGCATTTTTCGTCAAGCCACTGTCAATGTGAGAGAACTCGTGTCCAGCTTATAAGCCTATACTTGCATAAACCACAAGGGAAGATTAACAATCTTTGGACAACACCCACCAGTGAGACTCGAACCCAGAAAGCACAACTACCTTCCAGTAGCTGCCATAACTAGTATGCTTTAACCCACTACACCATCAGACCCTACAAAAGAAGTTGAGAATTCGAGATATATATATCTCAAACATCTCCACTTCCCGAGGGCACCAGATGAGTGTGGGGTCAGTCTGCATTTTTCGTCAAGCCACTACGGTCCCTGGAATACGATCCCCTGCCGCGAAGAATCGTTTTTTCATCCAAGTACACATTTTACTGTTGCGTTAAACAGAGGCTACAGTTAAGGAATTGCGCCCAGTAAATCCTCCCCGGCCAGGATACGAACCCATGACATAGCGCTCGCGGAACGCCAGGCGAGTGTCTTACCACTACACCACGGAGACTGCTTAACTGATATCTCAAACATCTCCACTTCCCGAGGGCACCAGATGAGTGTGGGGTCAGTCTGCATTTTTCGTCAAGCCACTGTCAATGTGAGAGAACTCGTATCCAGCTTATAAGCCTATACTTGCATAAACCACAAGGGAAGATTAACAATCTTTGGACAACACCCACCAGTGAGACTCGAACCCAGAAAGCACAACTACCTTCCAGTAGCTGCCATAACTAGTATGCTTTAACCCTTACACTGCTCAGGGGTCATATGGACATTTACACCCCTGTGCGCAAGAAAAAAAAAAATTCAAAAAATTTTTTTTGTCTTCTAAACATGTTAATTTGTGTCCCCTGAGCACGGAAAAAATAACAAAAAAATCGTAGGTGACATATTTTGGGCGCAATTGACCGAGGAAGTCTGGCAAAAAGTGGGCGTTGACAGAGCGGTCGTCAGACCCGGTCAGCGTCACCCGCGTTGACAGATGGGAGTTGCCACAAAGATATTATTACCTAATTGTTTCAATGTCTCCGATTGATTTTTTCTTAGTTTTTTTGCAGTACTATTATTCAATAGTGTGTATTGTAATATATTTATATAATAAAAGTGGTTAATAATCGCTATACTCAAAAGTATGATGTGCATATTAGTGATTCAATTATTATGTTAATAAAACAATAAACAAATAGTTTTGCTGCTATTACACTCTATACACAGGTTATATATAAGTATTGGCATGTTTTGGTCACCATAACGAACCACTAAGTTGGTATTGAGAGTCGAAAAGCAACGAGGAGTTACCGCCACACACCAGCCAGCCACTCGCTGCCACTCCCTCAACACACGCACTAAACTTTCTCCCCCAACAATACCATTTGTGGTGTTATTACACTATATACAGACGTTATATATAAGTATGTGTATATTTTGTTCACCACAACTGTACAGCTAAGCTGATATAGTTAGTTCAGACACTAAGAGTCGTCGCTATACACAGCTGGCGGCTCCCTCACTCATTCAACGTCACACGCACTAAACTTTCTCCCCCAACAATACCATTTGTGGTGTTATTACACTATATACAGACGTTATATATAAGTATGTATATATTTTGTTCACCACAACTGTACAGCTAAGCTGATATAGTTAGTTCAGGCACCAAGAGTCGTCGCTATACACAGATGGCGGCTGGCGGCTCCCTCACTCATTCAACGTCACACGCACTAAACTTTCTCCCCCAACAATACCAGTTGTGGTGTTATTACACTATATACAGACGTTATATATAAGTATGTATATATTTTGTTCACCACAACTGTACAGCTAAGCTGATATAGTTAGTTCAGGCACTAACAGTCGTCGCTATACACATATGGCGGCTGGCGGCTATCTCACTCTTTCAAGGTCACACGCACTAAACTTTCTCCCCCAACAATACCTTTTGCAGTGTTATTACCCTATATACACATATTATATATAAATATCTACATGTTTTATGCACCGTAACTGTACACCTAAGCTTGTAGTGCGCCCAAAGAGCATAGTGGCCACCCTCTAAACAGCTAGACAAATTGTGCAGACGACGTCACCTCCGTCACCCATATGGCTCCTCCCAGCATAATCCTTTTGCTGTTATTACACTAATACACACATTATATATAAGTATCTACATTTGTGTTCACCATAGAGAACCACTGACCTGGTATAGTGAATGCAAACAATAACAGGTGGCCACACAGTCAGTAAACGATGCTGTCTCCCTCCGTCTCTCAGCATCACTCCTCTCACAGCGCTAATTATTACAACAATGCTGCTATTATCACAACCCTGGTTATTTATATCACAGTCATTGGTCATCTGTAATATTGTCATCGCTAAATAATAACAATTATATATTTATTTTGACATTTTTCGGCGATGCTGTGGTCACAAGCTGAACATCAATGCTGTTCGCTCATGCTGCGTGCGCCGGCCTTGGTTGCTCCAACAGTACTGTGCCTCTCACACCTGAGAATATTGCCCACGATTTTTTTTAAAAATGGCATCTGTTTACAAGAGCCCTGAGGAAGCTACTGTGAACCCCGTGTAGCCGCGGGCCATTTGAATCAGGCCTGGCACCCTATGGCGTATATATACGCCATGTGCACCATGGGACATGTTACTCAGGGCGTATATATACTCCATGCGCAGTTTAAGGGTTAACCCACTACACCATCAGACCCTACAAAAGAAGTTGAGAATTCGAGATATATATATCTCAAACATCTCCACTTCCCGAGGGCACCAGATGAGTGTGGGGTCAGTCTGCATTTTTCGTCAAGCCACTGTCAATGTGAGAGAACTCGTGTCCAGCTTATAAGCCTATACTTGCATAAACCACAAGGGAAGATTAACAATCTTTGGACAACACCCACCAGTGAGACTCGAACCCAGAAAGCACAACTACCTTCCAGTAGCTGCCATAACTAGTATGCTTTAACCCACTACACCATCAGACCCTACAAAAGAAGTTGAGAATTCGAGATATATATATCTCAAACATCTCCACTTCCCGAGGGCACCAGATGAGTGTGGGGTCAGTCTGCATTTTTCGTCAAGCCACTGTCAATGTGAGAGAACTCGTGTCCAGCTTATAAGCCTATACTTGCATAAACCACAAGGGAAGATTAACAATCTTTGGACAACACCCACCAGTGAGACTCGAACCCAGAAAGCACAACTACCTTCCAGTAGCTGCCATAACTAGTATGCTTTAACCCACTACACCATCAGACCCTACAAAAGAAGTTGAGAATTCGAGATATATATATCTCAAACATCTCCACTTCCCGAGGGCACCAGATGAGTGTGGGGTCAGTCTGCATTTTTCGTCAAGCCACTGTCAATGTGAGAGAACTCGTGTCCAGCTTATAAGCCTATACTTGCATAAACCACAAGGGAAGATTAACAATCTTTGGACAACACCCACCAGTGAGACTCGAACCCAGAAAGCACAACTACCTTCCAGTAGCTGCCATAACTAGTATGCTTTAACCCACTACACCATCAGACCCTACAAAAGAAGTTGAGAATTCGAGATATATATATCTCAAACATCTCCACTTCCCGAGGGCACCAGATGAGTGTGGGGTCAGTCTGCATTTTTCGTCAAGCCACTGTCAATGTGAGAGAACTCGTGTCCAGCTTATAAGCCTATACTTGCATAAACCACAAGGGAAGATTAACAATCTTTGGACAACACCCACCAGTGAGACTCGAACCCAGAAAGCACAACTACCTTCCAGTAGCTGCCATAACTAGTATGCTTTAACCCACTACACCATCAGACCCTACAAAAGAAGTTGAGAATTCGAGATATATATATCTCAAACATCTCCACTTCCCGAGGGCACCAGATGAGTGTGGGGTCAGTCTGCATTTTTCGTCAAGCCACTGTCAATGTGAGAGAACTCGTGTCCAGCTTATAAGCCTATACTTGCATAAACCACAAGGGAAGATTAACAATCTTTGGACAACACCCACCAGTGAGACTCGAACCCAGAAAGCACAACTACCTTCCAGTAGCTGCCATAACTAGTATGCTTTAACCCACTACACCATCAGACCCTACAAAAGAAGTTGAGAATTCGAGATATATATATCTCAAACATCTCCACTTCCCGAGGGCACCAGATGAGTGTGGGGTCAGTCTGCATTTTTCGTCAAGCCACTGTCAATGTGAGAGAACTCGTGTCCAGCTTATAAGCCTATACTTGCATAAACCACAAGGGAAGATTAACAATCTTTGGACAACACCCACCAGTGAGACTCGAACCCAGAAAGCACAACTACCTTCCAGTAGCTGCCATAACTAGTATGCTTTAACCCACTACACCATCAGACCCTACAAAAGAAGTTGAGAATTCGAGATATATATATCTCAAACATCTCCACTTCCCGAGGGCACCAGATGAGTGTGGGGTCAGTCTGCATTTTTCGTCAAGCCACTGTCAATGTGAGAGAACTCGTGTCCAGCTTATAAGCCTATACTTGCATAAACCACAAGGGAAGATTAACAATCTTTGGACAACACCCACCAGTGAGACTCGAACCCAGAAAGCACAACTACCTTCCAGTAGCTGCCATAACTAGTATGCTTTAACCCACTACACCATCAGACCCTACAAAAGAAGTTGAGAATTCGAGATATATATATCTCAAACATCTCCACTTCCCGAGGGCACCAGATGAGTGTGGGGTCAGTCTGCATTTTTCGTCAAGCCACTGTCAATGTGAGAGAACTCGTGTCCAGCTTATAAGCCTATACTTGCATAAACCACAAGGGAAGATTAACAATCTTTGGACAACACCCACCAGTGAGACTCGAACCCAGAAAGCACAACTACCTTCCAGTAGCTGCCATAACTAGTATGCTTTAACCCACTACACCATCAGACCCTACAAAAGAAGTTGAGAATTCGAGATATATATATCTCAAACATCTCCACTTCCCGAGGGCACCAGATGAGTGTGGGGTCAGTCTGCATTTTTCGTCAAGCCACTGTCAATGTGAGAGAACTCGTGTCCAGCTTATAAGCCTATACTTGCATAAACCACAAGGGAAGATTAACAATCTTTGGACAACACCCACCAGTGAGACTCGAACCCAGAAAGCACAACTACCTTCCAGTAGCTGCCATAACTAGTATGCTTTAACCCACTACACCATCAGACCCTACAAAAGAAGTTGAGAATTCGAGATATATATATCTCAAACATCTCCACTTCCCGAGGGCACCAGATGAGTGTGGGGTCAGTCTGCATTTTTCGTCAAGCCACTGTCAATGTGAGAGAACTCGTGTCCAGCTTATAAGCCTATACTTGCATAAACCACAAGGGAAGATTAACAATCTTTGGACAACACCCACCAGTGAGACTCGAACCCAGAAAGCACAACTACCTTCCAGTAGCTGCCATAACTAGTATGCTTTAACCCACTACACCATCAGACCCTACAAAAGAAGTTGAGAATTCGAGATATATATATCTCAAACATCTCCACTTCCCGAGGGCACCAGATGAGTGTGGGGTCAGTCTGCATTTTTCGTCAAGCCACTGTCAATGTGAGAGAACTCGTGTCCAGCTTATAAGCCTATACTTGCATAAACCACAAGGGAAGATTAACAATCTTTGGACAACACCCACCAGTGAGACTCGAACGCAGAAAGCACAACTACCTTCCAGTAGCTGCCATAACTAGTATGCTTTAACCCACTACACCATCAGACCCTACAAAAGAAGTTGAGAATTCGAGATATATATATCTCAAACATCTCCACTTCCCGAGGGCACCAGATGAGTGTGGGGTCAGTCTGCATTTTTCGTCAAGCCACTGTCAATGTGAGAGAACTCGTGTCCAGCTTATAAGCCTATACTTGCATAAACCACAAGGGAAGATTAACAATCTTTGGACAACACCCACCAGTGAGACTCGAACCCAGAAAGCACAACTACCTTCCAGTAGCTGCCATAACTAGTATGCTTTAACCCACTACACCATCAGACCCTACAAAAGAAGTTGAGAATTCGAGATATATATATCTCAAACATCTCCACTTCCCGAGGGCACCAGATGAGTGTGGGGTCAGTCTGCATTTTTCGTCAAGCCACTGTCAATGTGAGAGAACTCGTGTCCAGCTTATAAGCCTATACTTGCATAAACCACAAGGGAAGATTAACAATCTTTGGACAACACCCACCAGTGAGACTCGAACCCAGAAAGCACAACTACCTTCCAGTAGCTGCCATAACTAGTATGCTTTAACCCACTACACCATCAGACCCTACAAAGAAGAAGTTGAGAATTCGAGATATATATATCTCAAACATCTCCACCTTCCCGAGGGCACCAGATGAGTGTGGGGTCAGTCTGCATTTTTCGTCAAGCCACTGTCAATGTGAGAGAACTCGTGTCCAGCTTATAAGCCTATACTTGCATAAACCACAAGGGAAGATTAACAATCTTTGGACAACACCCACCAGTGAGACTCGAACCCAGAAAGCACAACTACCTTCCAGTAGCTGCCATAACTAGTATGCTTTAACCCACTACACCATCAGACCCTACAAGAGAAGTTGAGAATTCGAGATATATATATCTCAAACATCTCCACTTCCCGAGGGCACCAGATGAGTGTGGGGTCAGTCTGCATTTTTCGTCAAGCCACTGTCAATGTGAGAGAACTCGTGTCCAGCTTATAAGCCTATACTTGCATAAACCACAAGGGAAGATTAACAATCTTTGGACAACACCCACCAGTGAGACTCGAACCCAGAAAGCACAACTACCTTCCAGTAGCTGCCATAACTAGTATGCTTTAACCCACTACACCATCAGACCCTACAAAAGAAGTTGAGAATTCGAGATATATATATCTCAAACATCTCCATCTTCCCGAGGGCACCAGATGAGTGTGGGGTCAGTCTGCATTTTTCGTCAAGCCACTGTCAATGTGAGAGAACTCGTGTCCAGCTTATAAGCCTATACTTGCATAAACCACAAGGGAAGATTAACAATCTTTGGACAACACCCACCAGTGAGACTCGAACCCAGAAAGCACAACTACCTTCCAGTAGCTGCCATAACTAGTATGCTTTAACCCACTACACCATCAGACCCTACAAAAGAAGTTGAGAATTCGAGATATATATATCTCAAACATCTCCACTTCCGAGGGCACCAGATGAGTGTGGGGTCAGTCTGCATTTTTCGTCAAGCCACTGTCAATGTGAGAGAACTCGTGTCCAGCTTATAAGCCTATACTTGCATAAACCACAAGGGAAGATTAACAATCTTTGGACAACACCCACCAGTGAGACTCGAACCCAGAAAGCACAACTACCTTCCAGTAGCTGCCATAACTAGTATGCTTTAACCCACTACACCATCAGACCCTACAAAAGAAGTTGAGAATTCGAGATATATATATCTCAAACATCTCCACTTCCCGAGGGCACCAGATGAGTGTGGGGTCAGTCTGCATTTTTCGTCAAGCCACTGTCAATGTGAGAGAACTCGTGTCCAGCTTATAAGCCTATACTTGCATAAACCACAAGGGAAGATTAACAATCTTTGGACAACACCCTACCAGTGAGACTCGAACCCAGAAAGCACAACTACCTTCCAGTAGCTGCCATAACTAGTATGCTTTAACCCACTACACCATCAGACCCTACAAAAGAAGTTGAGAATTCGAGATATATATATCTCAAACATCTCCACTTCCCGAGGGCACCAGATGAGTGTGGGGTCAGTCTGCATTTTTCGTCAAGCCACTGTCAATGTGAGAGAACTCGTGTCCAGCTTATAAGCCTATACTTGCATAAACCACAAGGGAAGATTAACAATCATTGGACAACACCCACCAGTGAGACTCGAACCCAGAAAGCACAACTACCTTCCAGTAGCTGCCATAACTAGTATGCTTTAACCCACTACACCATCAGACCCTACAAAAGAAGTTGAGAATTCGAGATATATATATCTCAAACATCTCCACTTCCCGAGGGCACCAGATGAGTGTGGGGTCAGTCTGCATTTTTCGTCAAGCCACTGTCAATGTGAGAGAACTCGTGTCCAGCTTATAAGCCTATACTTGCATAAACCACAAGGGAAGATTAACAATCTTTGGACAACACCCACCAGTGAGACTCGAACCCAGAAAGCACAACTACCTTCCAGTAGCTGCCATAACTAGTATGCTTTAACCCACTACACCATCAGACCCTACAAAAGAAGTTAAGAAGTTGAGAATTCGAGATATATATATCTCAAACATCTCCACCTTCCCGAGGGCACCAGATGAGTGTGGGGTCAGTCTACATTTTTCGTCAAGCCACTGTCAATGTGAGAGAACTCGTGTCCAGCTTATAAGCCTATACTTGCATAAACCACAAGGGAAGATTAACAATCTTTGGACAACACCCACCAGTGAGACTCGAACCCAGAAAGCACAACTACCTTCCAGTAGCTGCCATAACTAGTATGCTTTAACCCACTACACCATCAGACCCTACAAGAGAAGTTGAGAATTCGAGATATATATATCTCAAACATCTCCACTTCCCGAGGGCACCAGATGAGTGTGGGGTCAGTCTGCATTTTTCGTCAAGCCACTGTCAATGTGAGAGAACTCGTGTCCAGCTTATAAGCCTATACCTTGCATAAACCACAAGGGAAGATTAACAATCTTTGGACAACACCCACCAGTGAGACTCGAACCCAGAAAGCACAACTACCTTCCAGTAGCTGCCATAACTAGTATGCTTTAACCCACTACACCATCAGACCCTACAAAAGACGTTGAGAATTCGAGATATATATATCTCAAACATCTCCTACTTCCCGAGGGCACCAGATGAGTGTGGGGTCAGTCTGCATTTTTCGTCAAGCCACTGTCAATGTGAGAGAACTCGTGTCCAGCTTATAAGCCTATACTTGCATAAACCACAAGGGAAGATTAACAATCTTTGGACAACACCCACCAGTGAGACTCGAACCCAGAAAGCACAACTACCTTCCAGTAGCTGCCATAACTAGTATGCTTTAACCCACTACACCATCAGACCCTACAAAAGAAGTTGAGAATTCGAGATATATATATCTCAAACATCTCCACTTCCCGAGGGCACCAGATGAGTGTGGGGTCAGTCTGCATTTTTCGTCAAGCCACTGTCAATGTGATGGAACTCGTGTCCAGCTTATAAGCCTATACTTGCATAAACCACAAGGGAAGATTAACAATCTTTGGACAACACCCACCAGTGAGACTCGAACCCAGAAAGCACAACTACCTTCCAGTAGCTGCCATAACTAGTATGCTTTAACCCACTACACCATCAGACCCTACAAAAGACGTTGAGAATTCGAGATATATATATCTCAAACATCTCCACTTCCCGAGGGCACCAGATGAGTGTGGGGTCAGTCTGCATTTTTCGTCAAGCCACTGTCAATGTGAGAGAACTCGTGTCCAGCTTATAAGCCTATACTTGCATAAACCACAAGGGAAGATTAACAATCTTTGGACAACACCTACCAGTGAGACTCGAACCCAGAAAGCACAACTACCTTCCAGTAGCTGCCATAACTAGTATGCTTTAACCCACTACACCATCAGACCCTACAAAAGAAGTTGAGAATTCGAGATATATATATCTCAAACATCTCCACTTCCCGAGGGCACCAGATGAGTGTGGGGTCAGTCTGCATTTTTCGTCAAGCCACTGTTAATGTGAGAGAACTCGTGTCCAGCTTATAAGCCTATACTTGCATAAACCACAAGGGAAGATTAACAATCTTTGGACAACACCCACCAGTGAGACTCGAACGCAGAAAGCACAACTACCTTCCAGTAGCTGCCATAACTAGTATGCTTTAACCCACTACACCATCAGACCCTATAAAAGAAGTTGAGAATTCGAGATATATATATCTCAAACATCTCCACTTCCCGAGGGCACCAGATGAGTGTGGGGTCAGTCTGCATTTTTCGTCAAGCCACTGTCAATGTGAGAGAACTCGTGTCCAGCTTATAAGCCTATACTTGCATAAACCACAAGGGAAGATTAACAATCTTTGGACAACACCCACCAGTGAGACTCGAACCCAGAAAGCACAACTACCTTCCAGTAGCTGCCATAACTAGTATGCTTTAACCCACTACACCATCAGACCCTACAAAAGAAGTTGAGAATTCGAGATATATATATCTCAAACATCTCCACTTCCCGAGGGCACCAGATGAGTGTGGGGTCAGTCTGCATTTTTCGTCAAGC
The DNA here is from genome assembly GCF_040958095.1 of Procambarus clarkii. Lineage (NCBI taxonomy): Eukaryota > Metazoa > Arthropoda > Malacostraca > Decapoda > Cambaridae > Procambarus > Procambarus clarkii. The sequence goes on along the minus strand of NW_027189148.1, from coordinate 1,041,074 downwards.
CACTGTCAATGTGAGAGAACTCGTGTCCAGCTTATAAGCCTATACTTGCATAAACCACAAGGGAAGATTAACAATCTTTGGACAACACCCACCAGTGAGACTCGAACCCAGAAAGCACAACTACCTTCCAGTAGCTGCCATAACTAGTATGCTTTAACCCACTACACCATCAGACCCTACAAAAGAAGTTGAGAATTCGTAGATATATATATCTCAAACATCTCCACTTCCCGAGGGCACCAGATGAGTGTGGGGTCAGTCTGCATTTTTCGTCAAGCCACTGTCAATGTGAGAGAACTCGTGTCCAGCTTATAAGTCTATACTTGCATAAACCACAAGGGAAGATTAACAATCTTTGGACAACACCCACCAGTGAGACTCGAACCCAGAAAGCACAACTACCTTCCAGTAGCTGCCATAACTAGTATGCTTTAACCCACTACACCATCAGACCCTACAAAAGACGTTGAGAATTCGAGATATATATATCTCAAACATCTCCACTTCCCGAGGGCACCAGATGAGTGTGGGGTCAGTCTGCATTTTTCGTCAAGCCACTGTCAATGTGAGAGAACTCGTGTCCAGCTTATAAGCCTATACTTGCATAAACCACAAGGGAAGATTAACAATCTTTGGACAACACCCACCAGTGAGACTCGAACCCAGAAAGCACAACTACCTTCCAGTAGCTGCCATAACTAGTATGCTTTAACCCACTACACCATCAGACCCTACAAAAGAAGTTGAGAATTCGAGATATATATATCTCAAACATCTCCACTTCCCGAGGGCACCAGATGAGTGTGGGGTCAGTCTGCATTTTTCGTCAAGCCACTGTTAATGTGAGAGAACTCGTGTCCAGCTTATAAGCCTATACTTGCATAAACCACAAGGGAAGATTAACAATCTTTGGACAACACCCACCAGTGAGACTCGAACCCAGAAAGCACAACTACCTTCCAGTAGCTGCCATAACTAGTATGCTTTAACCCACTACACCATCAGACCCTACAAAAGAAGTTGAGAATTCGAGATATATATATCTCAAACATCTCCACTTCCCGAGGGCACCAGATGAGTGTGGGGTCAGTCTGCATTTTTCGTCAAGCCACTGTCAATGTGAGAGAACTCGTGTCCAGCTTATAAGCCTATACTTGCATAAACCACAAGGGAAGATTAACAATCTTTGGACAACACCCACCAGTGAGACTCGAACCCAGAAAGCACAACTACCTTCCAGTAGCTGCCATAACTAGTATGCTTTAACCCACTACACCATCAGACCCTACAAAAGAAGTTGAGAATTCGAGATATATATATCTCAAACATCTCCACTTCCCGAGGGCACCAGATGAGTGTGGGGTCAGTCTGCATTTTTCGTCAAGCCACTGTTAATGTGAGAGAACTCGTGTCCAGCTTATAAGCCTATACTTGCATAAACCACAAGGGAAGATTAACAATCTTTGGACAACACCCACCAGTGAGACTCGAACCCAGAAAGCACAACTACCTTCCAGTAGCTGCCATAACTAGTATGCTTTAACCCACTACACCATCAGACCCTACAAAAGAAGTTGAGAATTCGAGATATATATATCTCAAACATCTCCACTTCCCGAGGGCACCAGATGAGTGTGGGGTCAGTCCGCATTTTTCGTCAAGCCACTGTCAATGTGAGAGAACTCGTGTCCAGCTTATAAGCCTATACTTGCATAAACCACAAGGGAAGATTAACAATCTTTGGACAACACCCACCAGTGAGACTCGAACCCAGAAAGCACAACTACCTTCCAGTAGCTGCCATAACTAGTATGCTTTAACCCACTACACCATCAGACCCTACAAAAGAAGTTGAGAATTCGAGATATATATATCTCAAACATCTCCACTTCCCGAGGGCACCAGATGAGTGTGGAGTCAGTCTGCATTTTTCGTCAAGCCACTGTTAATGTGAGAGAACTCGTGTCCAGCTTATAAGCCTATACTTGCATAAACCACAAGGGAAGATTAACAATCTTTGGACAACACCCACCAGTGAGACTCGAACGCAGAAAGCACAACTACCTTCCAGTAGCTGCCATAACTAGTATGCTTTAACCCACTACACCATCAGACCCTATAAAAGAAGTTGAGAATTCGACATATATATATCTCAAACATCTCCACTTCCCGAGGGCACCAGATGAGTGTGGGGTCAGTCTGCATTTTTCGTCAAGCCACTGTCAATGTGAGAGAACTCGTGTCCAGCTTATAAGCCTATACTTGCATAACCCACAAGGGAAGATTAACAATCTTTGGACAACACCCACCAGTGAGACTCGAACCCAGAAAGCACAACTACCTTCCAGTAGCTGCCATAACTAGTATGCTTTAACCCACTACACCATCAGACCCTACAAAAGAAGTTGAGAATTCGTGATATATATATCTCAAACATCTCCACTTCCAGAGGGCACCAGATGAGTGTGGGGTCAGTCTGCATTTTTCGTCAAGCCACTGTCAATGTGAGAGAACTCGTGTCCAGCTTATAAGCCTATACTTGCATAAACCACAAGGGAAGATTAACAATCATTGGACAACACCCACCAGTGAGACTCGAACCCAGAAAGCACAACTACCTTCCAGTAGCTGCCATAACTAGTATGCTTTAACCCACTACACCATCAGACCCTACAAAAGAAGTTGAGAATTCGAGTTATATATATCTCAAACATCTCCACTTCCCGAGGGCACCAGATGAGTGTGGGGTCAGTCTGCATTTTTCGTCAAGCCACTGTCAATGTGAGAGAACTCTGTCCAGCTTATAAGCCTATACTTGCATAAACCACAAGGGAAGATTAACAATCTTTGGACAACACCCACCAGTGAGACTCGAACCCAGAAAGCACAACTACCTTCCAGTAGCTGCCATAACTAGTATGCTTTAACCCACTACACCATCAGACCCTACAAAAGAAGTTAAGAAGTTGAGAATTCTAGATATATATATCTCAAACATCTCCACCTCCCGAGGGCACCAGATGAGTGTGGGGTCAGTCTACATTTTTCGTCAAGCCACTGTCAATGTGAGAGAACTCGTGTCCAGCTTATAAGCCTATACTTGCATAAACCACAAGGGAAGATTAACAATCTTTGGACAACACCCACCAATGAGACTCGAACCCAGAAAGCACAACTACCTTCCAGTAGCTGCCATAACTAGTATGCTTTTACCCACTACACCATCAGACCCTACAAGAGAAGTTGAGAATTCGAGATATATATATCTCAAACATCTCCACTTCCCGAGGGCACCAGATGAGTGTGGGGTCAGTCTGCATTTTTCGTCAAGCCACTGTCAATGTGAGAGAACTCGTGTCCAGCTTATACGCCTATACCTGCATAAACCACAAGGGAAGATTAACAATCTTTGGACAACACCCACAAGTGAGACTCGAACCCAGAAAGCACAACTACCTTCCAGTAGCTGCCATAACTAGTATGCTTTAACCCACTACACCATCAGACCCTACAAAAGACGTTGAGAATTCGAGATATATATATCTCAAACATCTCCTCTTCCCGAGGGCACCAGATGAGTGTGGGGTCAGTCTGCATTTTTCGTCAAGCCACTGTCAATGTGAGAGAACTCGTGTCCAGCTTATAATCCTACACTTGCATAAACCACAAGGGAAGATTAACAATCTTTGGACAACACCCACCAGTGAGACTCGAACCCAGAAAGCACAACTACCTTCCAGTAGCTGCCATAACTAGTATGCTTTAACCCACTACACCATCAGACCCTACAAAAGAAGTTGAGAATTCGAGATATATATATCTCAAACATCTCCACTTTCCGAGGGCACCAGATGAGTGTGGGGTCAGTCTGCATTTTTCGTCAAGCCACTGTCAATGTGAGAGAACTCGTGTCCAGCTTATAAGCCTATACTTGCATAAACCACAAGGGAAGATTAACAATCTTTGGACAACACCCACCAGTGAGACTCGAACCCAGAAAGCACAACTACCTTCCAGTAGCTGCCATAACTAGTATGCTTTAACCCACTACACCATCAGACCCTACAAAAGACGTTGAGAATTCGAGATATATATATCTCAAACATCTCCACTTCCCGAGGGCACCAGATGAGTGTGGGGTCAGTCTGCATTTTTCGTCAAGCCACTGTCAATGTGAGAGAACTCGTGTCCAGCTTATAAGCCTATACTTGCATAAACCACAAGGGAAGATTAACAATCTTTGGACAACACCTACCAGTGAGACTCGAACCCAGAAAGCACAACTACCTTCCAGTAGCTGCCATAACTAGTATGCTTTAACCCACTACACCATCAGACCCTACAAAAGAAGTTGAGAATTCGAAGATATATATATCTCAAACATCTCCACTTCCCGAGGGCACCAGATGAGTGTGGGGTCAGTCTGCATTTTTCGTCAAGCCACTGTTAATGTGAGAGAACTCGTGTCCAGCTTATAAGCCTATACTTGCATAAACCACAAGGGAAGATTAACAATCTTTGGACAACACCCACCAGTGAGACTCGAACGCAGAAAGCACAACTACCTTCCAGTAGTTGCCATAACTAGTATGCTTTAACCCACTACACCATCAGACCCTATAAAAGAAGTTGAGAATTCGACATATATATATCTCAAACATCTCCACTTCCCGAGGGCACCAGATGAGTGTGGGGTCAGTCTGCATTTTTCGTCAAGCCACTGTCAATGTGAGAGAACTCGTGTCCAGCTTATAAGCCTATACTTGCATAAACCACAAGGGAAGATTAACAATCTTTGGACAACACCCACCAGTGAGACTCGAACCCAGAAAGCACAACTACCTTCCAGTAGCTGCCATAACTAGTATGCTTTAACCCACTACACCATCAGACCCTACAAAAGAAGTTGAGAATTCGTGATATATATATCTCAAACATCTCCACTTCCCGAGGGCACCAGACCAGTGTGGGGTCAGTCTGCATTTTTCGTCAAGCCACTGTCAATGTGAGAGAACTCGTGTCCAGCTTATAAGCCTATACTTGCATAAACCACAAGGGAAGATTAACAATCTTTGGACAACACCCACCAGTGAGACTCAAACCCAGAAAGCACAACTACCTTCCAGTAGCTGCCATAACTAGTATGCTTTAACCCACTACACCATCAGACCCTACAAAAGAAGTTAAAGAAGTTGAGAATTCGAGATATATATATCTCAAACATCTCCACCTCCCGAGGGCACCAGATGAGTGTGGGGTCAGTCTACATTTTTCGTCAAGCCACTGTCAATGTGAGAGAACTCGTGTCCAGCTTATAAGCCTATACTTGCATAAACCACAAGGGAAGATTAACAATCTTTGGACAACACCCACCAATGAGACTCGAACCCAGAAAGCACAACTACCTTCCAGTAGCTGCCATAACTAGTATGCTTTTACCCACTACACCATCAGACCCTACAAGAGAAGTTGAGAATTCGAGATATATATATCTCAAACATCTCCACTTCCCGAGGGCACCAGATGAGTGTGGGGTCAGTCTGCATTTTTCGTCAAGCCACTGTCAATGTGAGAGAACTCGTGTCCAGCTTATATGCCTATACTTGCATAAACCACAAGGGAAGATTAACAATCTTTGGACAACACCCACCAGTGAGACTCGAACCCAGAAAGCACAACTACCTTCCAGTAGCTGCCATAACTAGTATGCTTTAACCCACTACACCATCAGACCCTACAAAAGAAGTTGAGAATTCGAGATATATATATGAGAGAGAGATATATATATTCAAGAGTTGTTACATTCTTGTACAGCCACTAGTACGCGTAGCGTTTCGGGCAAGTCCTTAATCCTACGGTCCCTGGAATACGATCCCCTGCCGCGAAGAATCGTTTTTTCATCCAAGTACACATTTTACTGTTGCGTTAAACAGAGGCTACAGTTAAGGAATTGCGCCCAGTAAATCCTCCCCGGCCAGGATACGAACCCATGACATAGCGCTCGCGGAATGCCAGGCGAGTGTCTTACCACTACTCCACGGAGACTGCTTAACTGATATCTCAAACATCTCCACTTCCCGAGGGCACCAGATGAGTGTGGGGTCAGTCTGCATTTTTCGTCAAGCCACTGTCAATGTGAGAGAACTCGTATCCAGCTTATAAGCCTATACTTGCATAAACCACAAGGGAAGATTAACAATCTTTGGACAACACCCACCAGTGAGACTCGAACCCAGAAAGCACAACTACCTTCCAGTAGCTGCCATAACTAGTATGCTTTAACCCTTACACTGCTCAGGGGTCATATGGACATTTACACCCCTGTGCGCAAGAAAAAAAAAAATTCAAAAAATTTTTTTTGTCTTCTAAACATGTTAATTTGTGTCCCCTGAGCACGGAAAAAATAACAAAAAAATCGTAGGTGACATATTTTGGGCGCAATTGACCGAGGAAGTCTGGCAAAAAGTGGGCGTTGACAGAGCGGTCGTCAGACCCGGTCAGCGTCACCCGCGTTGACAGATGGGAGTTGCCACAAAGATATTATTACCTAATTGTTTCAATGTCTCCGATTGATTTTTTCTTAGTTTTTTTGCAGTACTATTATTCAATAGTGTGTATTGTAATATATTTATATAATAAAAGTGGTTAATAATCGCTATACTCAAAAGTATGATGTGCATATTAGTGATTCAATTATTATGTTAATAAAACAATAAACAAATAGTTTTGCTGCTATTACACTCTATACACAGGTTATATATAAGTATTGGCATGTTTTGGTCACCATAACGAACCACTAAGTTGGTATTGAGAGTCGAAAAGCAACGAGGAGTTACCGCCACACACCAGCCAGCCACTCGCTGCCACTCCCTCAACACACGCACTAAACTTTCTCCCCCAACAATACCATTTGTGGTGTTATTACACTATATACAGACGTTATATATAAGTATGTGTATATTTTGTTCACCACAACTGTACAGCTAAGCTGATATAGTTAGTTCAGACACTAAGAGTCGTCGCTATACACAGCTGGCGGCTCCCTCACTCATTCAACGTCACACGCACTAAACTTTCTCCCCCAACAATACCATTTGTGGTGTTATTACACTATATACAGACGTTATATATAAGTATGTATATATTTTGTTCACCACAACTGTACAGCTAAGCTGATATAGTTAGTTCAGGCACCAAGAGTCGTCGCTATACACAGATGGCGGCTGGCGGCTCCCTCACTCATTCAACGTCACACGCACTAAACTTTCTCCCCCAACAATACCAGTTGTGGTGTTATTACACTATATACAGACGTTATATATAAGTATGTATATATTTTGTTCACCACAACTGTACAGCTAAGCTGATATAGTTAGTTCAGGCACTAACAGTCGTCGCTATACACATATGGCGGCTGGCGGCTCCCTCACTCTTTCAAGGTCACACGCACTAAACTTTCTCCCCCAACAATACCTTTTGCAGTGTTATTACCCTATATACACATATTATATATAAATATCTACATGTTTTATGCACCGTAACTGTACACCTAAGCTTGTAGTGCGCCCAAAGAGCATAGTGGCCACCCTCTAAACAGCTAGACAAATTGTGCAGACGACGTCACCTCCGTCACCCATATGGCTCCTCCCAGCATAATCCTTTTGCTGTTATTACACTAATACACACATTATATATAAGTATCTACATTTGTGTTCACCATAGAGAACCACTGACCTGGTATAGTGAATGCAAACAATAACAGGTGGCCACACAGTCAGTAAACGATGCTGTCTCCCTCCGTCTCTCAGCATCACTCCTCTCACAGCGCTAATTATTACAACAATGCTGCTATTATCACAACCCTGGTTATTTATATCACAGTCATTGGTCATCTGTAATATTGTCATCGCTAAATAATAACAATTATATATTTATTTTGACATTTTTCGGCGATGCTGTGGTCACAAGCTGAACATCAATGCTGTTCGCTCATGCTGCGTGCGCCGGCCTTGGTTGCTCCAACAGTACTGTGCCTCTCACACCTGAGAATATTGCCCACGATTTTTTTTTAAAATGGCATCTGTTTACAAGAGCCCTGAGGAAGCTACTGTGAACCCCGTGTAGCCGCGGGCCATTTGAATCAGGCCTGGCACCCTATGGCGTATATATACGCCATGTGCACCATGGGACATGTTACTCAGGGCGTATATATACTCCATGCGCAGTTTAAGGGTTAACCCACTACACCATCAGACCCTACAAAAGAAGTTGAGAATTCGAGATATATATATCTCAAACATCTCCACTTCCCGAGGGCACCAGATGAGTGTGGGGTCAGTCTGCATTTTTCGTCAAGCCACTGTCAATGTGAGAGAACTCGTGTCCAGCTTATAAGCCTATACTTGCATAAACCACAAGGGAAGATTAACAATCTTTGGACAACACCCACCAGTGAGACTCGAACCCAGAAAGCACAACTACCTTCCAGTAGCTGCCATAACTAGTATGCTTTAACCCACTACACCATCAGACCCTACAAAAGAAGTTGAGAATTCGAGATATATATATCTCAAACATCTCCACTTCCCGAGGGCACCAGATGAGTGTGGGGTCAGTCTGCATTTTTCGTCAAGCCACTGTCAATGTGAGAGAACTCGTGTCCAGCTTATAAGCCTATACTTGCATAAACCACAAGGGAAGATTAACAATCTTTGGACAACACCCACCAGTGAGACTCGAACCCAGAAAGCACAACTACCTTCCAGTAGCTGCCATAACTAGTATGCTTTAACCCACTACACCATCAGACCCTACAAAAGAAGTTGAGAATTCGAGATATATATATCTCAAACATCTCCACTTCCCGAGGGCACCAGATGAGTGTGGGGTCAGTCTGCATTTTTCGTCAAGCCACTGTCAATGTGAGAGAACTCGTGTCCAGCTTATAAGCCTATACTTGCATAAACCACAAGGGAAGATTAACAATCTTTGGACAACACCCACCAGTGAGACTCGAACCCAGAAAGCACAACTACCTTCCAGTAGCTGCCATAACTAGTATGCTTTAACCCACTACACCATCAGACCCTACAAAAGAAGTTGAGAATTCGAGATATATATATCTCAAACATCTCCACTTCCCGAGGGCACCAGATGAGTGTGGGGTCAGTCTGCATTTTTCGTCAAGCCACTGTCAATGTGAGAGAACTCGTGTCCAGCTTATAAGCCTATACTTGCATAAACCACAAGGGAAGATTAACAATCTTTGGACAACACCCACCAGTGAGACTCGAACCCAGAAAGCACAACTACCTTCCAGTAGCTGCCATAACTAGTATGCTTTAACCCACTACACCATCAGACCCTACAAAAGAAGTTGAGAATTCGAGATATATATATCTCAAACATCTCCACTTCCCGAGGGCACCAGATGAGTGTGGGGTCAGTCTGCATTTTTCGTCAAGCCACTGTCAATGTGAGAGAACTCGTGTCCAGCTTATAAGCCTATACTTGCATAAACCACAAGGGAAGATTAACAATCTTTGGACAACACCCACCAGTGAGACTCGAACCCAGAAAGCACAACTACCTTCCAGTAGCTGCCATAACTAGTATGCTTTAACCCACTACACCATCAGACCCTACAAAAGAAGTTGAGAATTCGAGATATATATATCTCAAACATCTCCACTTCCCGAGGGCACCAGATGAGTGTGGGGTCAGTCTGCATTTTTCGTCAAGCCACTGTCAATGTGAGAGAACTCGTGTCCAGCTTATAAGCCTATACTTGCATAAACCACAAGGGAAGATTAACAATCTTTGGACAACACCCACCAGTGAGACTCGAACCCAGAAAGCACAACTACCTTCCAGTAGCTGCCATAACTAGTATGCTTTAACCCACTACACCATCAGACCCTACAAAAGAAGTTGAGAATTCGAGATATATATATCTCAAACATCTCCACTTCCCGAGGGCACCAGATGAGTGTGGGGTCAGTCTGCATTTTTCGTCAAGCCACTGTCAATGTGAGAGAACTCGTGTCCAGCTTATAAGCCTATACTTGCATAAACCACAAGGGAAGATTAACAATCTTTGGACAACACCCACCAGTGAGACTCGAACCCAGAAAGCACAACTACCTTCCAGTAGCTGCCATAACTAGTATGCTTTAACCCACTACACCATCAGACCCTACAAAAGAAGTTGAGAATTCGAGATATATATATCTCAAACATCTCCACTTCCCGAGGGCACCAGATGAGTGTGGGGTCAGTCTGCATTTTTCGTCAAGCCACTGTCAATGTGAGAGAACTCGTGTCCAGCTTATAAGCCTATACTTGCATAAACCACAAGGGAAGATTAACAATCTTTGGACAACACCCACCAGTGAGACTCGAACCCAGAAAGCACAACTACCTTCCAGTAGCTGCCATAACTAGTATGCTTTAACCCACTACACCATCAGACCCTACAAAAGAAGTTGAGAATTCGAGATATATATATCTCAAACATCTCCACTTCCCGAGGGCACCAGATGAGTGTGGGGTCAGTCTGCATTTTTCGTCAAGCCACTGTCAATGTGAGAGAACTCGTGTCCAGCTTATAAGCCTATACTTGCATAAACCACAAGGGAAGATTAACAATCTTTGGACAACACCCACCAGTGAGACTCGAACCCAGAAAGCACAACTACCTTCCAGTAGCTGCCATAACTAGTATGCTTTAACCCACTACACCATCAGACCCTACAAAAGAAGTTGAGAATTCGAGATATATATATCTCAAACATCTCCACTTCCCGAGGGCACCAGATGAGTGTGGGGTCAGTCTGCATTTTTCGTCAAGCCACTGTCAATGTGAGAGAACTCGTGTCCAGCTTATAAGCCTATACTTGCATAAACCACAAGGGAAGATTAACAATCTTTGGACAACACCCACCAGTGAGACTCGAACCCAGAAAGCACAACTACCTTCCAGTAGCTGCCATAACTAGTATGCTTTAACCCACTACACCATCAGACCCTACAAAAGAAGTTGAGAATTCGAGATATATATATCTCAAACATCTCCACTTCCCGAGGGCACCAGATGAGTGTGGGGTCAGTCTGCATTTTTCGTCAAGCCACTGTCAATGTGAGAGAACTCGTGTCCAGCTTATAAGCCTATACTTGCATAAACCACAAGGGAAGATTAACAATCTTTGGACAACACCCACCAGTGAGACTCGAACCCAGAAAGCACAACTACCTTCCAGTAGCTGCCATAACTAGTATGCTTTAACCCACTACACCATCAGACCCTACAAAAGAAGTTGAGAATTCGAGATATATATATCTCAAACATCTCCACTTCCCGAGGGCACCAGATGAGTGTGGGGTCAGTCTGCATTTTTCGTCAAGCCACTGTCAATGTGAGAGAACTCGTGTCCAGCTTATAAGCCTATACTTGCATAAACCACAAGGGAAGATTAACAATCTTTGGACAACACCCACCAGTGAGACTCGAACCCAGAAAGCACAACTACCTTCCAGTAGCTGCCATAACTAGTATGCTTTAACCCACTACACCATCAGACCCTACAAAAGAAGTTGAGAATTCGAGATATATATATCTCAAACATCTCCACTTCCCGAGGGCACCAGATGAGTGTGGGGTCAGTCTGCATTTTTCGTCAAGCCACTGTCAATGTGAGAGAACTCGTGTCCAGCTTATAAGCCTATACTTGCATAAACCACAAGGGAAGATTAACAATCTTTGGACAACACCCACCAGTGAGACTCGAACCCAGAAAGCACAACTACCTTCCAGTAGCTGCCATAACTAGTATGCTTTAACCCACTACACCATCAGACCCTACAAAAGAAGTTGAGAATTCGAGATATATATATCTCAAACATCTCCACTTCCCGAGGGCACCAGATGAGTGTGGGGTCAGTCTGCATTTTTCGTCAAGCCACTGTCAATGTGAGAGAACTCGTGTCCAGCTTATAAGCCTATACTTGCATAAACCACAAGGGAAGATTAACAATCTTTGGACAACACCCACCAGTGAGACTCGAACCCAGAAAGCACAACTACCTTCCAGTAGCTGCCATAACTAGTATGCTTTAACCCACTACACCATCAGACCCTACAAAAGAAGTTGAGAATTCGAGATATATATATCTCAAACATCTCCACTTCCCGAGGGCACCAGATGAGTGTGGGGTCAGTCTGCATTTTTCGTCAAGCCACTGTCAATGTGAGAGAACTCGTGTCCAGCTTATAAGCCTATACTTGCATAAACCACAAGGGAAGATTAACAATCTTTGGACAACACCCACCAGTGAGACTCGAACCCAGAAAGCACAACTACCTTCCAGTAGCTGCCATAACTAGTATGCTTTAACCCACTACACCATCAGACCCTACAAAAGAAGTTGAGAATTCGAGATATATATATCTCAAACATCTCCACTTCCCGAGGGCACCAGATGAGTGTGGGGTCAGTCTGCATTTTTCGTCAAGCCACTGTCAATGTGAGAGAACTCGTGTCCAGCTTATAAGCCTATACTTGCATAAACCACAAGGGAAGATTAACAATCTTTGGACAACACCCACCAGTGAGACTCGAACCCAGAAAGCACAACTACCTTCCAGTAGCTGCCATAACTAGTATGCTTTAACCCACTACACCATCAGACCCTACAAAAGAAGTTGAGAATTCGAGATATATATATCTCAAACATCTCCACTTCCCGAGGGCACCAGATGAGTGTGGGGTCAGTCTGCATTTTTCGTCAAGCCACTGTCAATGTGAGAGAACTCGTGTCCAGCTTATAAGCCTATACTTGCATAAACCACAAGGGAAGATTAACAATCTTTGGACAACACCCACCAGTGAGACTCGAACCCAGAAAGCACAACTACCTTCCAGTAGCTGCCATAACTAGTATGCTTTAACCCACTACACCATCAGACCCTACAAAAGAAGTTGAGAATTCGAGATATATATATCTCAAACATCTCCACTTCCCGAGGGCACCAGATGAGTGTGGGGTCAGTCTGCATTTTTCGTCAAGCCACTGTCAATGTGAGAGAACTCGTGTCCAGCTTATAAGCCTATACTTGCATAAACCACAAGGGAAGATTAACAATCTTTGGACAACACCCACCAGTGAGACTCGAACCCAGAAAGCACAACTACCTTCCAGTAGCTGCCATAACTAGTATGCTTTAACCCACTACACCATCAGACCCTACAAAAGAAGTTGAGAATTCGAGATATATATATCTCAAACATCTCCACTTCCCGAGGGCACCAGATGAGTGTGGGGTCAGTCTGCATTTTTCGTCAAGCCACTGTCAATGTGAGAGAACTCGTGTCCAGCTTATAAGCCTATACTTGCATAAACCACAAGGGAAGATTAACAATCTTTGGACAACACCCACCAGTGAGACTCGAACCCAGAAAGCACAACTACCTTCCAGTAGCTGCCATAACTAGTATGCTTTAACCCACTACACCATCAGACCCTACAAAAGAAGTTGAGAATTCGAGATATATATATCTCAAACATCTCCACTTCCCGAGGGCACCAGATGAGTGTGGGGTCAGTCTGCATTTTTCGTCAAGCCACTGTCAATGTGAGAGAACTCGTGTCCAGCTTATAAGCCTATACTTGCATAAACCACAAGGGAAGATTAACAATCTTTGGACAACACCCACCAGTGAGACTCGAACCCAGAAAGCACAACTACCTTCCAGTAGCTGCCATAACTAGTATGCTTTAACCCACTACACCATCAGACCCTACAAAAGAAGTTGAGAATTCGAGATATATATATCTCAAACATCTCCACTTCCCGAGGGCACCAGATGAGTGTGGGGTCAGTCTGCATTTTTCGTCAAGCCACTGTCAATGTGAGAGAACTCGTGTCCAGCTTATAAGCCTATACTTGCATAAACCACAAGGGAAGATTAACAATCTTTGGACAACACCCACCAGTGAGACTCGAACCCAGAAAGCACAACTACCTTCCAGTAGCTGCCATAACTAGTATGCTTTAACCCACTACACCATCAGACCCTACAAAAGAAGTTGAGAATTCGAGATATATATATCTCAAACATCTCCACTTCCCGAGGGCACCAGATGAGTGTGGGGTCAGTCTGCATTTTTCGTCAAGCCACTGTCAATGTGAGAGAACTCGTGTCCAGCTTATAAGCCTATACTTGCATAAACCACAAGGGAAGATTAACAATCTTTGGACAACACCCACCAGTGAGACTCGAACCCAGAAAGCACAACTACCTTCCAGTAGCTGCCATAACTAGTATGCTTTAACCCACTACACCATCAGACCCTACAAAAGAAGTTGAGAATTCGAGATATATATATCTCAAACATCTCCACTTCCCGAGGGCACCAGATGAGTGTGGGGTCAGTCTGCATTTTTCGTCAAGCCACTGTCAATGTGAGAGAACTCGTGTCCAGCTTATAAGCCTATACTTGCATAAACCACAAGGGAAGATTAACAATCTTTGGACAACACCCACCAGTGAGACTCGAACCCAGAAAGCACAACTACCTTCCAGTAGCTGCCATAACTAGTATGCTTTAACCCACTACACCATCAGACCCTACAAAAGAAGTTGAGAATTCGAGATATATATATCTCAAACATCTCCACTTCCCGAGGGCACCAGATGAGTGTGGGGTCAGTCTGCATTTTTCGTCAAGCCACTGTCAATGTGAGAGAACTCGTGTCCAGCTTATAAGCCTATACTTGCATAAACCACAAGGGAAGATTAACAATCTTTGGACAACACCCACCAGTGAGACTCGAACCCAGAAAGCACAACTACCTTCCAGTAGCTGCCATAACTAGTATGCTTTAACCCACTACACCATCAGACCCTACAAAAGAAGTTGAGAATTCGAGATATATATATCTCAAACATCTCCACTTCCCGAGGGCACCAGATGAGTGTGGGGTCAGTCTGCATTTTTCGTCAAGCCACTGTCAATGTGAGAGAACTCGTGTCCAGCTTATAAGCCTATACTTGCATAAACCACAAGGGAAGATTAACAATCTTTGGACAACACCCACCAGTGAGACTCGAACCCAGAAAGCACAACTACCTTCCAGTAGCTGCCATAACTAGTATGCTTTAACCCACTACACCATCAGACCCTACAAAAGAAGTTGAGAATTCGAGATATATATATCTCAAACATCTCCACTTCCCGAGGGCACCAGATGAGTGTGGGGTCAGTCTGCATTTTTCGTCAAGCCACTGTCAATGTGAGAGAACTCGTGTCCAGCTTATAAGCCTATACTTGCATAAACCACAAGGGAAGATTAACAATCTTTGGACAACACCCACCAGTGAGACTCGAACCCAGAAAGCACAACTACCTTCCAGTAGCTGCCATAACTAGTATGCTTTAACCCACTACACCATCAGACCCTACAAAAGAAGTTGAGAATTCGAGATATATATATCTCAAACATCTCCACTTCCCGAGGGCACCAGATGAGTGTGGGGTCAGTCTGCATTTTTCGTCAAGCCACTGTCAATGTGAGAGAACTCGTGTCCAGCTTATAAGCCTATACTTGCATAAACCACAAGGGAAGATTAACAATCTTTGGACAACACCCACCAGTGAGACTCGAACCCAGAAAGCACAACTACCTTCCAGTAGCTGCCATAACTAGTATGCTTTAACCCACTACACCATCAGACCCTACAAAAGAAGTTGAGAATTCGAGATATATATATCTCAAACATCTCCACTTCCCGAGGGCACCAGATGAGTGTGGGGTCAGTCTGCATTTTTCGTCAAGCCACTGTCAATGTGAGAGAACTCGTGTCCAGCTTATAAGCCTATACTTGCATAAACCACAAGGGAAGATTAACAATCTTTGGACAACACCCACCAGTGAGACTCGAACCCAGAAAGCACAACTACCTTCCAGTAGCTGCCATAACTAGTATGCTTTAACCCACTACACCATCAGACCCTACAAAAGAAGTTGAGAATTCGAGATATATATATCTCAAACATCTCCACTTCCCGAGGGCACCAGATGAGTGTGGGGTCAGTCTGCATTTTTCGTCAAGCCACTGTCAATGTGAGAGAACTCGTGTCCAGCTTATAAGCCTATACTTGCATAAACCACAAGGGAAGATTAACAATCTTTGGACAACACCCACCAGTGAGACTCGAACCCAGAAAGCACAACTACCTTCCAGTAGCTGCCATA
Source organism: Procambarus clarkii (assembly GCF_040958095.1). Classification (NCBI taxonomy): domain Eukaryota; kingdom Metazoa; phylum Arthropoda; class Malacostraca; order Decapoda; family Cambaridae; genus Procambarus; species Procambarus clarkii. The sequence goes on along the minus strand of NW_027189148.1, from coordinate 1,024,819 downwards.
ACTAGTATGCTTTAACCCACTACACCATCAGACCCTACAAAAGAAGTTGAGAATTCGAGATATATATATCTCAAACATCTCCACTTCCCGAGGGCACCAGATGAGTGTGGGGTCAGTCTGCATTTTTCGTCAAGCCACTGTCAATGTGAGAGAACTCGTGTCCAGCTTATAAGCCTATACTTGCATAAACCACAAGGGAAGATTAACAATCTTTGGACAACACCCACCAGTGAGACTCGAACCCAGAAAGCACAACTACCTTCCAGTAGCTGCCATAACTAGTATGCTTTAACCCACTACACCATCAGACCCTACAAAAGAAGTTGAGAATTCGAGATATATATATCTCAAACATCTCCACTTCCCGAGGGCACCAGATGAGTGTGGGGTCAGTCTGCATTTTTCGTCAAGCCACTGTCAATGTGAGAGAACTCGTGTCCAGCTTATAAGCCTATACTTGCATAAACCACAAGGGAAGATTAACAATCTTTGGACAACACCCACCAGTGAGACTCGAACCCAGAAAGCACAACTACCTTCCAGTAGCTGCCATAACTAGTATGCTTTAACCCACTACACCATCAGACCCTACAAAAGAAGTTGAGAATTCGAGATATATATATCTCAAACATCTCCACTTCCCGAGGGCACCAGATGAGTGTGGGGTCAGTCTGCATTTTTCGTCAAGCCACTGTCAATGTGAGAGAACTCGTGTCCAGCTTATAAGCCTATACTTGCATAAACCACAAGGGAAGATTAACAATCTTTGGACAACACCCACCAGTGAGACTCGAACCCAGAAAGCACAACTACCTTCCAGTAGCTGCCATAACTAGTATGCTTTAACCCACTACACCATCAGACCCTACAAAAGAAGTTGAGAATTCGAGATATATATATCTCAAACATCTCCACTTCCCGAGGGCACCAGATGAGTGTGGGGTCAGTCTGCATTTTTCGTCAAGCCACTGTCAATGTGAGAGAACTCGTGTCCAGCTTATAAGCCTATACTTGCATAAACCACAAGGGAAGATTAACAATCTTTGGACAACACCCACCAGTGAGACTCGAACCCAGAAAGCACAACTACCTTCCAGTAGCTGCCATAACTAGTATGCTTTAACCCACTACACCATCAGACCCTACAAAAGAAGTTGAGAATTCGAGATATATATATCTCAAACATCTCCACTTCCCGAGGGCACCAGATGAGTGTGGGGTCAGTCTGCATTTTTCGTCAAGCCACTGTCAATGTGAGAGAACTCGTGTCCAGCTTATAAGCCTATACTTGCATAAACCACAAGGGAAGATTAACAATCTTTGGACAACACCCACCAGTGAGACTCGAACCCAGAAAGCACAACTACCTTCCAGTAGCTGCCATAACTAGTATGCTTTAACCCACTACACCATCAGACCCTACAAAAGAAGTTGAGAATTCGAGATATATATATCTCAAACATCTCCACTTCCCGAGGGCACCAGATGAGTGTGGGGTCAGTCTGCATTTTTCGTCAAGCCACTGTCAATGTGAGAGAACTCGTGTCCAGCTTATAAGCCTATACTTGCATAAACCACAAGGGAAGATTAACAATCTTTGGACAACACCCACCAGTGAGACTCGAACCCAGAAAGCACAACTACCTTCCAGTAGCTGCCATAACTAGTATGCTTTAACCCACTACACCATCAGACCCTACAAAAGAAGTTGAGAATTCGAGATATATATATCTCAAACATCTCCACTTCCCGAGGGCACCAGATGAGTGTGGGGTCAGTCTGCATTTTTCGTCAAGCCACTGTCAATGTGAGAGAACTCGTGTCCAGCTTATAAGCCTATACTTGCATAAACCACAAGGGAAGATTAACAATCTTTGGACAACACCCACCAGTGAGACTCGAACCCAGAAAGCACAACTACCTTCCAGTAGCTGCCATAACTAGTATGCTTTAACCCACTACACCATCAGACCCTACAAAAGAAGTTGAGAATTCGAGATATATATATCTCAAACATCTCCACTTCCCGAGGGCACCAGATGAGTGTGGGGTCAGTCTGCATTTTTCGTCAAGCCACTGTCAATGTGAGAGAACTCGTGTCCAGCTTATAAGCCTATACTTGCATAAACCACAAGGGAAGATTAACAATCTTTGGACAACACCCACCAGTGAGACTCGAACCCAGAAAGCACAACTACCTTCCAGTAGCTGCCATAACTAGTATGCTTTAACCCACTACACCATCAGACCCTACAAAAGAAGTTGAGAATTCGAGATATATATATCTCAAACATCTCCACTTCCCGAGGGCACCAGATGAGTGTGGGGTCAGTCTGCATTTTTCGTCAAGCCACTGTCAATGTGAGAGAACTCGTGTCCAGCTTATAAGCCTATACTTGCATAAACCACAAGGGAAGATTAACAATCTTTGGACAACACCCACCAGTGAGACTCGAACCCAGAAAGCACAACTACCTTCCAGTAGCTGCCATAACTAGTATGCTTTAACCCACTACACCATCAGACCCTACAAAAGAAGTTGAGAATTCGAGATATATATATCTCAAACATCTCCACTTCCCGAGGGCACCAGATGAGTGTGGGGTCAGTCTGCATTTTTCGTCAAGCCACTGTCAATGTGAGAGAACTCGTGTCCAGCTTATAAGCCTATACTTGCATAAACCACAAGGGAAGATTAACAATCTTTGGACAACACCCACCAGTGAGACTCGAACCCAGAAAGCACAACTACCTTCCAGTAGCTGCCATAACTAGTATGCTTTAACCCACTACACCATCAGACCCTACAAAAGAAGTTGAGAATTCGAGATATATATATCTCAAACATCTCCACTTCCCGAGGGCACCAGATGAGTGTGGGGTCAGTCTGCATTTTTCGTCAAGCCACTGTCAATGTGAGAGAACTCGTGTCCAGCTTATAAGCCTATACTTGCATAAACCACAAGGGAAGATTAACAATCTTTGGACAACACCCACCAGTGAGACTCGAACCCAGAAAGCACAACTACCTTCCAGTAGCTGCCATAACTAGTATGCTTTAACCCACTACACCATCAGACCCTACAAAAGAAGTTGAGAATTCGAGATATATATATCTCAAACATCTCCACTTCCCGAGGGCACCAGATGAGTGTGGGGTCAGTCTGCATTTTTCGTCAAGCCACTGTCAATGTGAGAGAACTCGTGTCCAGCTTATAAGCCTATACTTGCATAAACCACAAGGGAAGATTAACAATCTTTGGACAACACCCACCAGTGAGACTCGAACCCAGAAAGCACAACTACCTTCCAGTAGCTGCCATAACTAGTATGCTTTAACCCACTACACCATCAGACCCTACAAAAGAAGTTGAGAATTCGAGATATATATATCTCAAACATCTCCACTTCCCGAGGGCACCAGATGAGTGTGGGGTCAGTCTGCATTTTTCGTCAAGCCACTGTCAATGTGAGAGAACTCGTGTCCAGCTTATAAGCCTATACTTGCATAAACCACAAGGGAAGATTAACAATCTTTGGACAACACCCACCAGTGAGACTCGAACCCAGAAAGCACAACTACCTTCCAGTAGCTGCCATAACTAGTATGCTTTAACCCACTACACCATCAGACCCTACAAAAGAAGTTGAGAATTCGAGATATATATATCTCAAACATCTCCACTTCCCGAGGGCACCAGATGAGTGTGGGGTCAGTCTGCATTTTTCGTCAAGCCACTGTCAATGTGAGAGAACTCGTGTCCAGCTTATAAGCCTATACTTGCATAAACCACAAGGGAAGATTAACAATCTTTGGACAACACCCACCAGTGAGACTCGAACCCAGAAAGCACAACTACCTTCCAGTAGCTGCCATAACTAGTATGCTTTAACCCACTACACCATCAGACCCTACAAAAGAAGTTGAGAATTCGAGATATATATATCTCAAACATCTCCACTTCCCGAGGGCACCAGATGAGTGTGGGGTCAGTCTGCATTTTTCGTCAAGCCACTGTCAATGTGAGAGAACTCGTGTCCAGCTTATAAGCCTATACTTGCATAAACCACAAGGGAAGATTAACAATCTTTGGACAACACCCACCAGTGAGACTCGAACCCAGAAAGCACAACTACCTTCCAGTAGCTGCCATAACTAGTATGCTTTAACCCACTACACCATCAGACCCTACAAAAGAAGTTGAGAATTCGAGATATATATATCTCAAACATCTCCACTTCCCGAGGGCACCAGATGAGTGTGGGGTCAGTCTGCATTTTTCGTCAAGCCACTGTCAATGTGAGAGAACTCGTGTCCAGCTTATAAGCCTATACTTGCATAAACCACAAGGGAAGATTAACAATCTTTGGACAACACCCACCAGTGAGACTCGAACCCAGAAAGCACAACTACCTTCCAGTAGCTGCCATAACTAGTATGCTTTAACCCACTACACCATCAGACCCTACAAAAGAAGTTGAGAATTCGAGATATATATATCTCAAACATCTCCACTTCCCGAGGGCACCAGATGAGTGTGGGGTCAGTCTGCATTTTTCGTCAAGCCACTGTCAATGTGAGAGAACTCGTGTCCAGCTTATAAGCCTATACTTGCATAAACCACAAGGGAAGATTAACAATCTTTGGACAACACCCACCAGTGAGACTCGAACCCAGAAAGCACAACTACCTTCCAGTAGCTGCCATAACTAGTATGCTTTAACCCACTACACCATCAGACCCTACAAAAGAAGTTGAGAATTCGAGATATATATATCTCAAACATCTCCACTTCCCGAGGGCACCAGATGAGTGTGGGGTCAGTCTGCATTTTTCGTCAAGCCACTGTCAATGTGAGAGAACTCGTGTCCAGCTTATAAGCCTATACTTGCATAAACCACAAGGGAAGATTAACAATCTTTGGACAACACCCACCAGTGAGACTCGAACCCAGAAAGCACAACTACCTTCCAGTAGCTGCCATAACTAGTATGCTTTAACCCACTACACCATCAGACCCTACAAAAGAAGTTGAGAATTCGAGATATATATATCTCAAACATCTCCACTTCCCGAGGGCACCAGATGAGTGTGGGGTCAGTCTGCATTTTTCGTCAAGCCACTGTCAATGTGAGAGAACTCGTGTCCAGCTTATAAGCCTATACTTGCATAAACCACAAGGGAAGATTAACAATCTTTGGACAACACCCACCAGTGAGACTCGAACCCAGAAAGCACAACTACCTTCCAGTAGCTGCCATAACTAGTATGCTTTAACCCACTACACCATCAGACCCTACAAAAGAAGTTGAGAATTCGAGATATATATATCTCAAACATCTCCACTTCCCGAGGGCACCAGATGAGTGTGGGGTCAGTCTGCATTTTTCGTCAAGCCACTGTCAATGTGAGAGAACTCGTGTCCAGCTTATAAGCCTATACTTGCATAAACCACAAGGGAAGATTAACAATCTTTGGACAACACCCACCAGTGAGACTCGAACCCAGAAAGCACAACTACCTTCCAGTAGCTGCCATAACTAGTATGCTTTAACCCACTACACCATCAGACCCTACAAAAGAAGTTGAGAATTCGAGATATATATATCTCAAACATCTCCACTTCCCGAGGGCACCAGATGAGTGTGGGGTCAGTCTGCATTTTTCGTCAAGCCACTGTCAATGTGAGAGAACTCGTGTCCAGCTTATAAGCCTATACTTGCATAAACCACAAGGGAAGATTAACAATCTTTGGACAACACCCACCAGTGAGACTCGAACCCAGAAAGCACAACTACCTTCCAGTAGCTGCCATAACTAGTATGCTTTAACCCACTACACCATCAGACCCTACAAAAGAAGTTGAGAATTCGAGATATATATATCTCAAACATCTCCACTTCCCGAGGGCACCAGATGAGTGTGGGGTCAGTCTGCATTTTTCGTCAAGCCACTGTCAATGTGAGAGAACTCGTGTCCAGCTTATAAGCCTATACTTGCATAAACCACAAGGGAAGATTAACAATCTTTGGACAACACCCACCAGTGAGACTCGAACCCAGAAAGCACAACTACCTTCCAGTAGCTGCCATAACTAGTATGCTTTAACCCACTACACCATCAGACCCTACAAAAGAAGTTGAGAATTCGAGATATATATATCTCAAACATCTCCACTTCCCGAGGGCACCAGATGAGTGTGGGGTCAGTCTGCATTTTTCGTCAAGCCACTGTCAATGTGAGAGAACTCGTGTCCAGCTTATAAGCCTATACTTGCATAAACCACAAGGGAAGATTAACAATCTTTGGACAACACCCACCAGTGAGACTCGAACCCAGAAAGCACAACTACCTTCCAGTAGCTGCCATAACTAGTATGCTTTAACCCACTACACCATCAGACCCTACAAAAGAAGTTGAGAATTCGAGATATATATATCTCAAACATCTCCACTTCCCGAGGGCACCAGATGAGTGTGGGGTCAGTCTGCATTTTTCGTCAAGCCACTGTCAATGTGAGAGAACTCGTGTCCAGCTTATAAGCCTATACTTGCATAAACCACAAGGGAAGATTAACAATCTTTGGACAACACCCACCAGTGAGACTCGAACCCAGAAAGCACAACTACCTTCCAGTAGCTGCCATAACTAGTATGCTTTAACCCACTACACCATCAGACCCTACAAAAGAAGTTGAGAATTCGAGATATATATATCTCAAACATCTCCACTTCCCGAGGGCACCAGATGAGTGTGGGGTCAGTCTGCATTTTTCGTCAAGCCACTGTCAATGTGAGAGAACTCGTGTCCAGCTTATAAGCCTATACTTGCATAAACCACAAGGGAAGATTAACAATCTTTGGACAACACCCACCAGTGAGACTCGAACCCAGAAAGCACAACTACCTTCCAGTAGCTGCCATAACTAGTATGCTTTAACCCACTACACCATCAGACCCTACAAAAGAAGTTGAGAATTCGAGATATATATATCTCAAACATCTCCACTTCCCGAGGGCACCAGATGAGTGTGGGGTCAGTCTGCATTTTTCGTCAAGCCACTGTCAATGTGAGAGAACTCGTGTCCAGCTTATAAGCCTATACTTGCATAAACCACAAGGGAAGATTAACAATCTTTGGACAACACCCACCAGTGAGACTCGAACCCAGAAAGCACAACTACCTTCCAGTAGCTGCCATAACTAGTATGCTTTAACCCACTACACCATCAGACCCTACAAAAGAAGTTGAGAATTCGAGATATATATATCTCAAACATCTCCACTTCCCGAGGGCACCAGATGAGTGTGGGGTCAGTCTGCATTTTTCGTCAAGCCACTGTCAATGTGAGAGAACTCGTGTCCAGCTTATAAGCCTATACTTGCATAAACCACAAGGGAAGATTAACAATCTTTGGACAACACCCACCAGTGAGACTCGAACCCAGAAAGCACAACTACCTTCCAGTAGCTGCCATAACTAGTATGCTTTAACCCACTACACCATCAGACCCTACAAAAGAAGTTGAGAATTCGAGATATATATATCTCAAACATCTCCACTTCCCGAGGGCACCAGATGAGTGTGGGGTCAGTCTGCATTTTTCGTCAAGCCACTGTCAATGTGAGAGAACTCGTGTCCAGCTTATAAGCCTATACTTGCATAAACCACAAGGGAAGATTAACAATCTTTGGACAACACCCACCAGTGAGACTCGAACCCAGAAAGCACAACTACCTTCCAGTAGCTGCCATAACTAGTATGCTTTAACCCACTACACCATCAGACCCTACAAAAGAAGTTGAGAATTCGAGATATATATATCTCAAACATCTCCACTTCCCGAGGGCACCAGATGAGTGTGGGGTCAGTCTGCATTTTTCGTCAAGCCACTGTCAATGTGAGAGAACTCGTGTCCAGCTTATAAGCCTATACTTGCATAAACCACAAGGGAAGATTAACAATCTTTGGACAACACCCACCAGTGAGACTCGAACCCAGAAAGCACAACTACCTTCCAGTAGCTGCCATAACTAGTATGCTTTAACCCACTACACCATCAGACCCTACAAAAGAAGTTGAGAATTCGAGATATATATATCTCAAACATCTCCACTTCCCGAGGGCACCAGATGAGTGTGGGGTCAGTCTGCATTTTTCGTCAAGCCACTGTCAATGTGAGAGAACTCGTGTCCAGCTTATAAGCCTATACTTGCATAAACCACAAGGGAAGATTAACAATCTTTGGACAACACCCACCAGTGAGACTCGAACCCAGAAAGCACAACTACCTTCCAGTAGCTGCCATAACTAGTATGCTTTAACCCACTACACCATCAGACCCTACAAAAGAAGTTGAGAATTCGAGATATATATATCTCAAACATCTCCACTTCCCGAGGGCACCAGATGAGTGTGGGGTCAGTCTGCATTTTTCGTCAAGCCACTGTCAATGTGAGAGAACTCGTGTCCAGCTTATAAGCCTATACTTGCATAAACCACAAGGGAAGATTAACAATCTTTGGACAACACCCACCAGTGAGACTCGAACCCAGAAAGCACAACTACCTTCCAGTAGCTGCCATAACTAGTATGCTTTAACCCACTACACCATCAGACCCTACAAAAGAAGTTGAGAATTCGAGATATATATATCTCAAACATCTCCACTTCCCGAGGGCACCAGATGAGTGTGGGGTCAGTCTGCATTTTTCGTCAAGCCACTGTCAATGTGAGAGAACTCGTGTCCAGCTTATAAGCCTATACTTGCATAAACCACAAGGGAAGATTAACAATCTTTGGACAACACCCACCAGTGAGACTCGAACCCAGAAAGCACAACTACCTTCCAGTAGCTGCCATAACTAGTATGCTTTAACCCACTACACCATCAGACCCTACAAAAGAAGTTGAGAATTCGAGATATATATATCTCAAACATCTCCACTTCCCGAGGGCACCAGATGAGTGTGGGGTCAGTCTGCATTTTTCGTCAAGCCACTGTCAATGTGAGAGAACTCGTGTCCAGCTTATAAGCCTATACTTGCATAAACCACAAGGGAAGATTAACAATCTTTGGACAACACCCACCAGTGAGACTCGAACCCAGAAAGCACAACTACCTTCCAGTAGCTGCCATAACTAGTATGCTTTAACCCACTACACCATCAGACCCTACAAAAGAAGTTGAGAATTCGAGATATATATATCTCAAACATCTCCACTTCCCGAGGGCACCAGATGAGTGTGGGGTCAGTCTGCATTTTTCGTCAAGCCACTGTCAATGTGAGAGAACTCGTGTCCAGCTTATAAGCCTATACTTGCATAAACCACAAGGGAA